>NC_060145.1:5800075-6103106 GCF_021461385.2 Schistocerca piceifrons
AAGTCGGAAACGTGATGGTACACATTTCTCCTCCTTAGACGAGGCAACACAACAACGTTTCACCAGGCAACACCGGTCAACTGCTGTCTGTGTATGAGAAATCGGTTGGATACGTTCCTCGTGTCAGCACGTTGTAGGTGTCGCCACCGGCGCCAACCTTGTGTGAATGCTCTGAAAAGCTAATCATTTGCATACCACAGCATCTTCTTCCTGTCGGTTAAATTTTGCGTCTGTAGCACGTCATCTTCGTGGTGTAGCAATTTTAATGGCCAGTAGTGTAATAAGACTTCGTTTCTAAACTTAAACTTTATAGTCCTTGAATTCTGTCCTGGCCTAGGTGAAACTGGAAGCACAGCACCCCGTGTACTTCATTTACAGATTTCTGTTTATAAATGGAAATTAATGATTTTGTGCGATTCAGGAGAAGTGGCGTCACTGCTTCGGCTGCGGTGGCCAGTTCTTTTGTTTCGTGATACGCAGTATAAATGAAAATTATATAGCACACACAAGCTATTGCCCACTAACTGGGTCATGCTATACCAGCGACAAATAGCATATCAAACCCAGTTATAACAGTTATGCGGGAGATAGAAGGAGAATGGAAACAACTGACAAGCATATGTGTTCAGTGCATTGGGTAACCTGAATCTCTGCAGTTTGTTGTAGGAGCGGACAGGAGTCCACTTAGGCGTGCGCCTCCGTGCAGGAACGGCTACCTGAGAGGTACTTACAGCGTCTCGAGGTGGACGAGCTTGCTGAAGAGTCTCTCGGAGAGCTCCACCAGGCGGTTCCTGTTGAGCCTCCTGTGACAAGGCGAGAGAGAGTCCGTGTTAGTGGCTGGTGCTGTGGCGCACGCTAAGAAGAAGGGCAGGCAGCCTGCGTGCGCCCTCTGCAGCCAGTTAATATCAGACGCTTGTAGCTGGCGCTTCCATTAAGCCTCCACAAATTTATATTTATGGACAACAGATTACAGGACCTTAGGAATCAAAGACAGTTTCTTGGAGTTGGAAGAGGGGTGAAATTAGAACGTATTGGAAATAATGGAGTTTTCAGAAGTGTGACAGGAAAGCGGAGTCAGTGCAGAATTAAAATCTTGATACACCTTTACATACATGTCAATAAATGGGAGATATTCGGATATAGGCTTAAGTTTAAAAACAGTATTAAAGATATTCAGTAAATCTCAAACAAAATAGCAAGACGTCTTTAGGAATAAACCGAGTCTACGTTACAAAATGTTCACATTCTGATAAAGAGAACGAATATCTTCACAAATATTTCCACACACTAATAAATGCCAACGAATTCCACTGCACGGTAGTGACAGGAAATATTATACCCAAGTACGCCAAGAGTTAGAGAACATTTGTTCAGTGGGAAACTACAGATTTGATACTAGAAATGACAGGGCTCAAGCATTAGAAGAGTCTGTCGACAACAGTATGTTTGTTGGCCACACGTTCTTGCATATGAAACCAATACAAAATGGACTTGCTAAGAGTCGCAACTAATTAAGGATATTTTTTAATTAATTAAGAATTATGTGACATATTAAACTACTGCAGAATTTTAATTTATATTATACGTATAAGATACAGACTGTGGAAAAAAAACTTATAAATCAGGAAGCCATAACCATAGATAATGACAATTTATTTAGCATTATGGATGTATGCTAGAACAAATTAAGCAACGAGTTTAGCATCTTAGAAAGTGAAGGATACACAGGTACAGACGAAAGAAATATTATTTTAAAAACATATTTAAGGAAACAGTTAAATCTGTTACAAGTATGAAAAAAGAAAGGAAACAAAACACAACATCTCAAATGGAAGAAGAAAACTATTAAAGGGAAGGCGATATTTTGAAGCCAACAGTAACAGCAACACAAAGGTTGTGCAGAATAAATTTGTCCCGAAATGAGCTGAAGAGAATGTGAGAGGGTAGAATAAAATTTCATGAGAAAAACAATTTCTTAATACAGAAAAGAAAGTTATTTGAGACAAGCACGGCATATGGCGCAATAATTATTAAAAGACAGGTAATTGTGCAAGCTTTCCAAAGTATCTTTAAATATTTGCACAGTTCATTAGATGAATTACAGACACATACAGAAAATAAATTTATTTGTGTTTATTGAAAGAGTTATATCTACTATGAAACTGATACGGTTTGTTTACATAATTGCATGTCATAAGTGACAATTTGGTAAGTAAAATATGATTTTATTATGTTGCATTATGTAAAGCATATTTAAAACAAGTTGTTTCGTGTAATTTTATTTACCGGTTTATGTTACCTATCACATGTTGATATTAAATGTATTCACTCTCTTTAAAATGGGGCACAGCCCCATGTTTGGTTTAAACTGTTACGAAGTGTAACCTTTCACGAAATTTGCAGTAGTTGTGTGCTTCAACTAAATGGGTTCTCAATATTGTCCTGCTTATGAGCAGAAGGCTGATGAAATGCAAGCGCAGTTCAAGGTGTTCTCAATTTTTTATCGAAGCAGAGTGACTAAAATTTTTTTACTGACCCGAACATACACTTCGTGTCACATTTGCTTCTAAGTGTCACGTGTTCAGTAAATCAGATTATTTTAAGTGGTAACTTACATTGGCGTCCCCACTTTCCTTCTTTATCCACGTCCTCTGCAACTTCTGACCAGTTTTCTCTGCATGTCGCAGTGGTGACACCTCTTGCCTTGCATACCCAACGGTTACGTCCGACCAAGCAACATTCACTGGAATTAATCCGTCGGGCAGCCCCACGCAATTGGGATTCACACGTCAATCGGCCATATTCAGCCGAACTGCTAGTGTGCAGTACTGTCAAAAAAAAAACTATCTGTCTCGAGATTATTGGATCGTCATCGGTTCTCTTCGGCTGCCCAGCTGACGGGCAAATACGATTCCAGTGGACGACATGCCCCAATATTCCCCACTCGAATTCAATAACAGGAAATGCTCACATTGTGTCTGGCCTATCTTGTTTCACGGAATGATTTGTGTGGTTACATCCAATAATTTAAGTATGCAAACAGAATTTACGATTTCACTTCTAAAGGCTATGCCTGAATGTGGCAACACTCACATGTGACGGACGCTGTGCAGAGACTCGAAGATGGCAGGCGGCAGGTGGTCTACGCTGTTGTCGAACAGGTCTCTGCAAAACAAGTAGGTCATTTCACCTGGCTAGTAAGGGAAGAATACAAAGACAGAAGACGACCTTCCTATAAGGAGATCGTTGTAGAAAGGTAGAAGATGACATTACTTGTTTGGAGACTCTTGTACAGGGACAGACAATGGCATTACTGTAAGGAGACCCTTGTACTGAGATAGATGATGGCATTGTTGGTTGAAGACCCTTGAACATGACTTTTCTGGTTAGGGTACACTTTTACAGAGACCCTATATAGACCCTGTACAGAGACAGATTGCTGTAAGGAGACTTTTTTACAGAGACAGGGGATAGAAATTATGCAAAGAGATCCTTGTACAGAGATAGAGAATTGGACTACTACAAGGAGACCGTTGTACAAAGATAGTAGATGACATTACTTGTTTGGAGTCCTTTGTACAGAGACAGACAGTGGCATTGCTGTTAGGAGACCGTAGTATGGAAGTGGAAATAGCATTGCTGGTTGGTAGACCCTTGTACATGGCATTGCCGGTTATGGGACCCTTTTCTAGAGACAGAGGATTGCTGTAAGAAGACCTTGTACAGAGACAGAGTGCTGTAAGGAGGCCTTTCTACAGAGATAGAGGATGGAATTGCTGTAAGGGTACCCTTGCACACAGAGAGACAGGCGGTGCCATTGCTATGTAGGAGACCCTCGTACCGAGAGAGAAAAAAATGTTCAAATGTGTGTGAAATGTTATGGGACTGAACTGCTAAGGTATCAGTCCCTAAGCTTACACACTACTTAACCTAAATTATCCTGAGGACAAAGACACACACCCATGCCCGAGGGAGGACTCGAACCTCCGCCGGGACCAGCCACACAGTCCATGACTGCAGCGCCTGAGACCGCTCGACCGAGAGAGAGGAGAGCGCTGCTGGTTGAGAGAACACTGTACAGAGACAGAGGATGGACTGCTGAGTAGGGGACTCTTACAGGGACAGATGATGGCTTCGCTGTAGGAAGGCCCTTGTACAGAGACAGAGGATGGCATTACTGCTTAGGAGACCCTTGTACAGAGACAGGTGATGACACTGCTGTGTTAGCGATGTCCTCGTAAGGAGATTTTATCACTGTGGTTTATCTCCAGTGGGCTCTCACGCACAAATCATTATAAAATGACTGATTGAACACAGCGGTCACTATACAATTGGAGCCGAACGTTAGCACAACAAAAGGAACCTCTACATAATATTGCACCCAGTAAGAGTGACGAAGTTAACAACAGTTTGTTTCTTCATCTACATTTAGTAATTCATAGTTCAGAATACTTGAAGTTCTAACAACCCTAGCACAACAAAGGTCAAAAATTAATTATGATTGTGGTGTTGCTCACGCTGCTAAATACTGCATTTTCGGGCAAAAACAAAGTTATATTATGTGGCAGGTGTCATTAGAGCACAGTTGATAATAAAGTCATTTGATGAAATAATGGATAAACTAGGCACTCATCTTTTCGTGTTTCCCACGCTGGTCTCGTTTCGAAAATCTAGGTAGTGATGATTCCAAGCTCGGATGCAAAGAGACCTAGGTGTTAGTCTGTGATATTCAAAAGTTTCATAGATGTGTTTCACAAACCATACTTGAAGATTAAACCTTTGAAAGTTAGCACAATGGTGACGTAAAAAAGTAATCAGCACTCCGAATTTAAGTTACACTTCTTTTTTATTACTTTTGTTGCAGTATCACGTAACACACAAAACATCATATTATAAAACATACTTGAAAATATCTTCCTCACTGTTGAAGTTCACATTTTATAAACTGACTACAATTTGTGTCTTTTCAACATGACGACCAAGACTTGACTCCCCAATAACCGCTTACGCGCCCAAAAATCAGTGTTACAAGTACGTCAAAGATTATAGTGACAAAAGAAAGAATTCACATACGAATAATATCATTGCAATATAAACATATCGATGTATCAAAGTACCTCCACATTAATGAAATCAAATCTGAACGTTGCCTCAAAAATATGTTAACTACTTTACAGAAACACAGTAGAATATTTCTGGTATCGAGAGGTTGAGGTGAGGTGCCGTAATGGTTACGTAATTCAAGTACCATTACAAAGTGTTGTATGTGAAACAATAAGAGCAAAGGATTGGCGAATTGCTTGATACGAGGGGCGTTCGTTAAGTAATGCAACATATATTTTTTTTTCTGGAAGCAGGTTGGTCTTAGTCAGGATTCCAATACATGATAGTACTCCCCACTCTTTTAGCTTCAACACTCAGTTTTTTCTGCTCACCTTACTGCGAGGGCCCGTACGCCCGCATGGTACCACTCACTCTACCGGCCGACTTCGGAACCAACGTTCTGCTGCGTCAGTAACCTTCAAACATCCACGTAATACTTCCATTGGTGTGCATCCTTCATTGGGCCAAACTGATGGAAGCCGGGAGGTACGTGATGCGGGCTCTGGGAAGGATGAGGGAGAACAGAACAGTCCAACGAACTTCTGCGAGTTCCTCTAGGGTGCGCAGACCTGTGGCAGGCATCGCGTTGTTACGGGGACGTTCGTTTGCGTTTTGTGGCGACGAACACGCTGATGTCGTGTCTTCGGTATTCTGAGGGTAGCACAATACCTCGAAATTTTTCATTTTGTTCATTAGCATTATACGTAGAAATTAGAAATTCTTATATACTACGTTCTACTGTACTAACACTAAATAACGTCATTCACTTTTCTCAATTCCACAATTAGGCTCACTCATAAAATTTCTTCAAGTCTTTACGCGGATACAATCCACCTGTTTTATAGTCTCCACTTACATCTCGTAACAAATAACCCCCGGCATGTGGGGTGTCGATTATTTGGAATGGACCCGCATACAAATGTTCCCACTTTTTGTTAATCTTCATTACAGATGACCACTTTACATACTTCTTCAACAGGACCTTGTCGTAAATTTTATAAACACATACTCTAGATAACTTCTTATCATATTTTCGTTTTCTTAACTCTGCTTTTTATTTAAAGCCACTTGGACGTGTTCAATGAAATCTGCATAGTCCATCTTATTACCTAAGAGACGTGGTAAACCTTTAATCCAGTTACAACTAGGTTGTCGATGAAACATAACGTCAACTGCAGAAAAACCAATCGAGGAATGAGGTATTTCATTATGTACCGTTTCAAAAACTTTCACATAATTAATCCAATTACAATGGTTCTTTTCAAGATACATTCTCATGAACCGGTTAAGGTCACGAAACAGTCTCTCTACGGGTGAAGATTCGGCATCATATCTGGACACAAAAATATGTTTAATGTTCTTCCATGCACTTACTCCATGTTTTACTAGAATAATAGGATGCATTATCCGTTAATATGGCTAAGGGTTTACCCACATTAGGAATAAAATCCTTAATCAATTTTGTTAACATAGGTCGAGCAGTTGCTGTTCTTAACTGATACATTCTGACATACTTAGTGAAACAATCATAAAAAGCTACAATGTACTTAAATCTATCCTTCGACGTGGGCAATGCACCCACTACGTCACATGATACCAATTCCAACGGTCGAGAAGGTATGATTGGGTGCAGCCAAATCTTCGTGGAATAATTGATAGGCTTAACCTTTTGACACATCGTCGTAGGATTTCACGAATTTTTCGTTTCATATTAAACACGAAGCAATGTTGTTTCAGAGCTTCTGTGCATTTATCCGCACTGAAATGTCCCCATGTAAAATGAGTATACGATGCAAGATCATTTAGAACACCTTCCGGATCGTTGCACCATGGGGAGGGGGGGGGGGGGGGGAGGAGGACATCAACCAGGATAACCCCGTCAGCGTCCCAGGCGACCGTCACCATGAGCACCTCGAATGAAAGTGTTCGCACGCTGCAGGAGTCATCCGAAATTGTACTGAATACTTTCCCAGAAAATTATTTTGAACTATTAGTTCATGAGACCACTCAAAGTTGCGAAAGCATACTTGACCTCTTAGCAACAAAGAATCCTGGACAAATACGGAGTATCAAGACGAATACAGGGATTAGCGACCACAAGGTACTTGCTGCTAGGCTGAATACCGTAACACCCACAACCATCAGAAAGAAACGCAAAGTACATCTATTAAAAAAAAGCTGTTAAAAATGCTCTTAACACCTTTTTAAGAGACGGTGCCCACTCCTTCCGATCTGATCACGTAAGCGCAGAAAAGATGTGGAATTATTTCAGAGATAGTATGGACGGCAATTGAGAGATATATACCACATAAATTAATAAGTGATGGTACTGATGCCCCATGGTACACAAAACGGGTCAGATCGCTGTTGCCGAAGCAACGAAAAAAGCATGCCAAAAGTGTGTGCTTCTATGCGAGATGCTTTTAATAATTTCCACAACGAAACTGTCTCAAAATCTGGCAGAAAACCCAAACAGATTCTGGTCACATATAAAGCACAACAGTGGCAAGACGCAAGCAATACCTTCACTGCGCGATAACAACGGTGAAGTCACTGATGACAGTGCCACTAAAGCAGAGTTATTAAACACGGCTTTCCGAAACTCCTTCACCAGAGAATACGAAGTAAATATTCCTGAATGCCAAGATGAGAAACATAGAAGTAGATATCCTCGGTGTAGCGAAACAGCTTAAAGCACTTGATAAAGGCAAGGCCTCCGGTTCAGATTGTATACCAGTCAGGTTCCTCTCAGAGTATGCTGATAAAATAGCTCCATATTTAGCAGTTATATACAACCACTCGCTCACAGAAAATCCGTACCTAAAGACTGGAAAATTGCTCAAGTCACACCAATACCCAAAAGGGGAAGTAGGACTAATCCGCTGAATTACAGGCCCATATCACTAACGTCGATTTGCAGTAGGCTTTTGAAACATACACTGTATTAGAAAATTATGAAGTACCTCGAAGAAAACGATTTATTGACACATAGTCAGCACGGATTCAGAAAATATCGTTCTTGCGAAACGCAACTATCTCCTTATACTCATGAAGTAATGAGTGCTATCGACAGGGGATGTCAAATTGATTCCATATTTTTAGATTACCACAAGGCTTTCGAATCCGTTCCTCACAACCGTCTTCTAACCAAACTGCGGGCCTATGGAATATCACCTTAGTTGTGCGACTGGATTCGTGATTTCCTGTCAGAACGGTCACAGTTCGTAGTAATAGACGGAAAGTGACGAGTAAAACATAAGTAATATCCGGAGTTCCCCAAGAAACGACATAGGAGACAATCTAGATAGCGCTCTTAGATTATTTGCAGATAATGCTGTCATTTACCGTTTCGTTAAGTCATCAGATGACCAAAACGAATTGCAAAATGATTTAGATAAGATATATGTACGGTACGAAAAGTGGCAGTTGACGCTGAATAAAGAAAAGTGTGAGCTTATTCACATGAGAACTAAAAGAAATCAGCTAAATTACGATTACGCGATAAGTCACACAGATCTGAAGGCTGTAAATTCAACTAAATAACTAGGGATTACAATTACAAATAACCTAAATTGGAACGATCACATAAATAATGTTGTGGGTAGAGCAAACCAAAGACTGCGATTTATTTGCAGAACACTCAGAAGGTGCAACAGGTCTACTAAATAGACTGCTTACACCACGCGTGTCCGCCCTATTGTGGAGTACTGCTGTGCGGTGTGGGATCCGCATCAATTGCAATTGACGGATGACATCGAAAAAGTACGAAGTAGACGGGTTCGTTTTGTATTATCGCGAAATAGGGGAGATAGTGCCACAGACATGATACATGAATTGGAGTGGCAATCGTTAAAACAAAGGCGTTTTTGGTAGCGACGGGATCTTCTCGTGAAATTTCAATCACCAGTTTTCTCCTCCGACTGCGAAAACATCCTGTTGGCTCCCACCTACATAGGGAGAAACGGTCATCACGATAAAATAAGAGAAATCTGGGCTCGCACAGAAAAATTGAAGTGCTCGTTTTTCCCGCTCACCGTTCGAGAGTGGAACGGTAGAGAGGCAGCTAGAAGGTGGTTCATTGAACCCTCTGCCAGGCACTTTATTTTGAATAGCAGAGTAATCAGGTAGATGTAGGTGTCACAGCGGCCGGTCAGTAGGCGGGAGATGGGACAGGTTTAGGCGCCCTTGTTTCGTCGGTGGCTGACGCCTCGCCAGACGGCTCTACGTGCTTTTGTTCACTGCCGGGTCACCGTAGGCCTCCTGCAAGCGCCTAGTAATATCTGCGACACTCTGATTTTTCCCTCAAAAGAAACTCATTAACAACTCTCTGCTTGGAGCGTACCTCCGTTACAGAGACACCATTTTGAAGGCTCCGCATAGCACCACCACCTATCGAAACTTCGTGGAACTATTGGGGCCGAGGCGAGAATATTCCACGATGTCCCACAACAGATTCCGCATTTTTTCAACCGAAACTGGGAGAAAAAATATGTATTGCATTATTTATTGAGCACCCCTCGTACACAGTCAACACTCTTCACTGTCTCTGAAATGAAGTTTGCTACTCACAGTTCGACGAGACGGCTGAGGTCCTTGAAGGCGTCCTTGTGGAGCGCTGGCAGCGCATTCACGCCCAGGTCTCTGTAACACGACACCAAGGCAGCAGCCAGCATTAGCGCGTGCCACCTCAGAAGCTGTTACATCTGGAAACACGTTATACAAAAAATGGCTCTGAGCACTATGGGACTCAATATCTGAGGTCACCAGTCCCCTAGAAACTTAGAAGTACTTAAACCTAACTAACCTAAGGACATCACACACATCCATGCCCGAGGCAGGATTCGAACCTGCGACCGTAGCGGTCACGCGGTTCTAGACTGAAGCGCCTAGAACCGCACGGCCACACCGGCCGGCACGTTATACACTTCGCAAGTTTATTCCCTAATGTTACTACGTATAACATCTACATCTACATCTATACTCTGCAAACAAGCACGAGGAGCATGCAAGAGGGTAGATCCCAATGCACCAGTTACCAGGGTTTCTTCCTATTCTATTCAAGTGTGGAGCGCGGGAGGAATGAATGCCTCTGTGTGTGTAGTAATTACCCTAATATCTCTATGTGAGCGACACGTAGGGAATTGTGGTATATTCCTAGACGGTTCGTGAAACTTTGTTAACAGACTTTCTAGGAACAGCTTACGTCCATCCTCAAGAGTCTTCCAGTACAGTTCCTTCAGTATGTCTGTGACACTCTCCCACGGATTAAACAAGCCTGTGACTATTCCTCCTGCCCTCCTCTGCAAGCGTTAAATATTCCCTGTTAGTCCTACTTGGTACGGTTCCCACACACTTGAGCAATATTCCAGGATGGATGACACAAGTGGTTTTTAAGCAATCTCATTTGTAGACTGACTGCGCCTCCCCAGCATTCCAGCAATAAACCCGAAACCTACCAGCTCCTTTACCCGCGACTCATCTTGTGTGATCATTCCATTCCATATCCCTGCAGATTGTTACACCCACACTTCCCGCTTTTACCTGAAGGGCGTGTTTTTGAAGATATAAAGGCTGGGAAGTTTCGCTCTTTAGAAATTACTGGAACATGTCAGAACATTTGTGGATATACAAGAACATTCCAGAACATTAGAGAGTATTCGGGAACATTCCACAACTTTCCAGAATGTTCCGGATTTTCCACAATGATCCGGTGTACTCTGGAATGTTCGCGAACAATCATTCAGGTAGATTCCAGAATGTTCGGGAACGTCCCGGAACATCCAAGAGCATTGTGGAACATTCTTGAACACTCTCAAATGTTTTGGAATGATCTGGAACGTTGTGGTCCATTAGAAGCCTTTTTGGTTTTTCTGGAATTCGCTACTGGTGGGGCTATCCATTGGTAAGGGTACATAAAGCAAGACCCACCGTGGGTTCGAACGTCATTTCCTATCAGTGACGAAGGGAGGAACCGAAGAAGTAGTGCAGTGAGTGAATAAAAACAATTCTAGGCGCTCAGTCCGGAACCGCGCGACTGCTACGGTCGCAGGTTCGAATCCTGCCTCGGGCATGGATGTGTGTGATGTCCTTAGGTTAGTTAGGTTTAAGTAGTTCTAAGTTCTAGGGGACTGATGACCACAGATGTTAAGTCCCATAGTGCTCAGAGCCATTTGACCCATTTTTTTTTAAATAAAAACAAACAGTGAAGTGTGAGCAGTCAAAGTGATACAGTGACTGAATATAAGTCGAAAATAAAGTGTGAAAATTGTCTAAAGTGGTTCTGAACACCATGGGGTAATAATTACTGACAGTAATGGAATCCCAGCTTTATCCAAGAGGGCCACAGTCAGCACTGGAGTGCCTCAAGGCTCAGTATTGGGGCCCTGACGTTTTCTTACATTCCCACACTGCACCGCACCAGTGAACAAGTTCACCCTATTCGCTGACGATACTTCTCTTCTAGTTGATAAAGCAACAGGGAACAACTGGGAAACATCTGCGAGCAATGCATTTGATGACATTCTGAAATAGTTAAACTGTCATGGACTCTCTCTTAATATAACAAAAAACACATTATGCACTGTTTCACATGGCACATAAAAAACTGGGAGATATAAATATAGAATTTAATGGACAACAAATAAAGCAAGTTGGCTCAGCTAAGTTCCTGGGTGTGTACACAGATTGCAAAGTAAATTGGTCCAATTGTACCCTAGGTCTAGAAAAAAGGCTACATTCTGCAACATTTGCCTTACACATAATTGCATCGACCACACATAAGGAGGCCATAGGAGCTGCTTACTTCGGATGTTTCCATGCACTTTTGTCTTATGGAATCATCTTTTGGGGCAACCAGCCCTTGACAAAAAAAGTTTTTATTGTTCAGAAGAGAGCTATATTCATCAAGAGTGGTGTGCAACCAAGGCACTCATACAGGAATCTGTCTAGGTAACTACATGTATTTACAATCACACATCAGTACATATACTCGCTTGTACGTTTAATTAATAAAAACCACTCTCTCTTCAGTACCAATAGTAAATATCATGGTCACAACACAAGGTCAAAAGAGGACTTTCATAGTAATGAGTCAAACTATAGCCTTGTACAGAAAGGAGTAAATTATACATGAATCAAAATTTACAATGATCTACCCAGTGTCATAAAAAGCTTTGCTCCTGAAACACCAAAGTTTAAGAGAAAACTGAAGAAATACCTAATGCAAACGTCATTCTATTCAATTAGCGAATTTTTAGTGCGTAGGAGCAAGTTTTTATTATACAACTAGGTTAGCCATTCAATGTAAGCATAAATGTAGACTACTTGCTACTGTAGTGTCATATTGTTACTCAAATACTTTGATATTGTTAATCTGAATGTTTACACATAAGTGATAATTCTGATGTATGTAATATGTTTTTATTTCTTCTAGTGTTCCATGTTGTCACTATGAGTCTTGTCATGAATTAACCATATTGTGTGCTGCTGTATTGTTAACATTGTAAAAATACTGACTCGACCCATATTCTTGCAACTCCATTGCTATCAGAATCAACGCAACTCGCAATAAGATTAAATAAAATAACTGTGTGCAAACTACGAAAACAAGGTGGCGGACGGTTGAACAATTGAATGTGTTCTGGGTGAGATATTGAATCTTTGTGAGATTTATCTGCCATTTTATTTGTGAGTCTATGTGTGTGTCTTGTGAAAGGGTGTGGGTTTTTATTTAATTACTACCTTCCTTTCTTTTCTGGATATTTTTTTAATTATCTAGCTTTGTGTGGCGAAGGGGGAGGGTTTTGGGTGTTTGGCGGTTGGTGTTGTCTGATAGGTCTTTGGGGGTAGAGAACAGAGTTCTGTTGCAGAGAGCTATGTATTCATTTATTATTTGTTTTCGTGCAAGTACAGTTATCAGTTTTCGTGGGGAACTGTTGCTGCGTTTCAGAATTTTCAAGTCAGTGTTGATGTCTGTTAGGCTCCATAGCATGTCTAGTAAATGTAGAATGACAGCTGTTACTTTTAAAACTCTGCCGTGTTCTGTGTATCTGGTATTAAAGCTTCTGCTTGTCTCTCCTATATAAATTGATTTACAGTCCTAGTATGTCACTTGGTGAATACCAGTTGTGTTTTGTTTGTTTACGCTTGTATCGGTTGCCCTTAGTTTTTTCCGTTTTGAATTATTAGTCCTGTAGGCTGTTTTAAGCCCTTGTTTCTTGAGTATGCTGCCTGTTCCGTGGGATGCATGGCTGTTGTAAGTGAGAGTGCACCACTCGTTGTGTCTGCGTTTGTATGTTGGTGACAGGCCGTTTGTTTTTCTGTGATAAGTGTCCCTTTATTTTTATTTTTATTTTGTGATTCACTTCCTCTATAATGTTTGTATCATATCCATTCTCTACAGATATTTGTCGGATTATCTGTAATTCACTTTTGTAGTTGTGTTCACCGAGTGGAGTTCTGTTCAGTCTATGAAGCACGTATTGGAAACTGGCTAGTTTGTACACAGTCTGGCTGTGCTCGTGGCGGTGGCTTTCACGAGTATGGAAAATTGGTGTTGATTGTTGTGTATGTGAAGGAAATTTAAGATTTTATCATTTTCTGTTTCTATGGTGAATTTTATTTTTGGATGAAATGTGTTCGTCATTGTGGAGTTGATGGATGCAACTGGGTGTTTCATCTAGAAGACATATGATGTCATCAACATAGTGATGCGAGTACACTGTACTGTATTGTTTGGATTTACTGTGCTCCAAATACTTTGTTTTCGTTGTGATTCAGGAAGATCCACTGATTTGTGGTGACATGGGAAACCAATCTTATTGCGAGTAGAACTGGTATTCAAAAAAGAAGCAGGATTGTTCTGTGGTTAGTTTTAGAATGGTAACTGTTTCTTTTATGGGGGGTTTGGGAATGCCTTTCTGTTTTTTTAATTGTTGTTTGATTATGTTGGTGGTTTAAGTGATGGTGTACGTAAATGTGATGTCGAATGATGTGAGTGTGGGTGTTACGGACATGTTAACGTCTGACATTTTGTATCAACTCTTCAGTGCTGTGTATGCTTCTTTTGTTTGTGTATGTGTAATGTTTGTGTAAGGATGTGTGTATTTCTGTGGCTAGGCGATATGTGGGTGCACTTCTGAAATTTACAACTGGGCATATCGGAATATCTTTCTTGTCGAGCTTTAGTAGGCTGTTCATTGTTGGTGCCTTGGAGTTCTTTTGTTTTAGCTTTTTCACTTTCTGTTTTGTGAACACTTTTTTTCATAAGTGTCTGCGTATTTTCCTGGTATCTTTGTGTGGGGGTACTGGTTAGGTTTGTTGTCTTATTGTCTTCAAGAAAATGTAAGGATTTGTCTTTGTAGTCCTTCTGTTTTATTACTACCATGGAGTTGCCCTTGTCTGATCTCGTGACTAGAGCTCCAATGTTTTTAAGTTTGTTCATTCTTCTCTAAGCTTCATTCTTCACTAAAGTTCCATTCTTCACTAAAATTTCGAAGTAAATAATTATTCTGCATTACGTTCTGTATGATTTCAGGTGACGAACTGGGGAAGAAAACAACTGCAACAAAGCCGCAGCATGTGTTAACAAGGAATATATACAAAACTGCCTAGGTTTTTATTTGTAAATACTGTCTCAAAAATTCAAGTGATAAAGAGCATTTTTCGTGTTTAATAGAAAGAAAATAAAAATCTACTGATGATATTGGAACCTCAGCGAAAAATGTTGGGAAGTATAAGAAAAAATAAAATTCTGATTTTCTCGAGGCAGCGTCTGTCAAACAACAAATCTATTTGTAGTTAACCATGGACAAAAGAGTTTCAATCTCAAGGTGATTAGGTAATGAGGTATCTCGAATAGAATTACCTTCTCCAAGCCAACCAGCATGAATTACCAAAAAATTGATCATGTGAAACTCAACTCGCACTTTTCTTCCATGACATCATAAAATCATGGATTGTTGTTGTTGTGGTCTTCAGTCCTGAGACTGGTTTGATGCAGCTCTCCATGCTACTCTATCCTGTGCAAGCTTCTTCATCTCCCAGTACCTACTGCAACCTACATCCTTCTGAATCTGCTTAGTGTATTCATCTCTTGGTCTCCCTCTTCGATTTTTACCCTCCACGCTGCCCTCCAATGCTAAATTTGTGATCCCTTGATGTCTCAAAACATGTCCTACCAACCGATCCCTTCTTCTAGTCAAGATGTGCCACAAACTTCTCTTCTCCCCAATCCTATTCAATACCTCCTCATTAGTTACGTGATCTACCCACCTTATCTTCAGCATTCTTCTGTAGCACCACATTTCGAAAGCTTCTATTCTCTTCCTGTCCAAACTAGTTATCGTCAATGTTTCACTTCCATACATGGCTACACTCCATACAAATACTTTCAGAAACGACTTCCTGACACTTAAATCTGTACTCGATGTTAACAAATTTCTCATCTTCAGAAACGATTTCCTTGCCATTGCCAGTCTACATTTCATATCCTCTCTACTTCGACCATCATCAGTTATTTTACTCCCTAAATAGCAAAACTCCTTTACTACTTTAAGTGTCTCATTTCCTAATCTAATTCCCTCGGCGTCACCCGATTTAATTTGACTACATTCCATTATCCTCGTTTTGGATAGAAGGAGATTTTTCGGAGATGACGAAATTATCTGTTATGAAGTACTGCCTGAAAATATTCGCAGGAATATTCTGTCAGATCTCGATAAGATTTCAAAGTGGTCTAAAGTTTGTCAACTTGGTTTAAATGTTCATAAAAGTAGAATTGTGCAATTCACTATAACAAAAAATGTTGTATCCTATGACTACAATAGTAAAAGTCACAATTAAAATATATCGACTCATACAAACACGTGGGTGTAAGAGTTTGTAAGGATACGAAATGGGAAGATCACATAGGCTTTGGTTTATTGGTAGAATAGTGTTACGCCACAGAGTAGAAAAGGAGAAGAAATTAAAAATTTTTCATAAGTTCACGCTAGCACAACCGCAAACAACACAACGCACAAATGGTGGCAGAGCTAAGCAGCAAAAATCAACACTGCACGTCGGTCGCAGTCGTGACCACACATTGCTACATCAACCCCAACCGCGAGGCACAAGTTACACACATTTAGTAGAAAGACCACTGAGGAAGAGAGAGAGAGAGAGAGAGAGAGAGAGAGAGAGGGAGAGAGACAGACAGAGATGTAATTGTGAGCTCTTGTTACGTGGAGCAACAAGCTATATGCCGGATGCAGTAACACCTATCAAAGACTTGACAGTGCAGTTAACAGCCTGTAACGAATCGTTAACGTTGTCACAGGGTTATTTGGTAACCGTGATAGCATTACGGAGATGTTTAGCAAACTCAAGTGGCAGACTCTGCAAAAGAGGCGCTGTGCATCGCGGTGTAGCTTGCTCGCCAGGTTTCGAAAGGGTGCGTTTCTGGATGAGGTATCGAATATATTGCTTCCCCCTACTTATACCTCCCGAAGAGATCACGAATGTAAAATTAGAGAGATTCGAGCGCGCATGGAGGCTTTCAGACAGTCGTTCTTCCCGCGAACCATACGCGACTGGAACAGAAAAGGGGGGTAGTGAGAGCGGCACGTAAAGTGCCCTCCGCCACACACCGTTGGGTGGCTTGCGGAGTATAAATGTAGATGTAGATGTAAGCAATCACAGTGGAACGATGATCGCTCCCTCCCGCCCCTCTCCACGAATACCGCTGTTCTCCAGCTCTGAGTCCAGTTGGTCCTTAGGAGTGATGGCGTTTTTACCGAAGCAATCAACTGAATGATTATTACGTTACGGTGACATCGATGTATTAGTTGTTCCAGTACTTTTCGTGAACACGCTGATTTCCTTTCCTGACCTGGCAGTATCCAAGTAATCACAACCTGCCACACAGGGGACTTCGCACTGGCTGCCTATGACACCGCTGATGGGGAGACCGAAGGTCTTCCAATTCCAGTACATCTCGTGGTCTTGTCGCACTAACATCGTCATCACTGCCGGCTAAGAGCGCCACTCGCTGCCTCTGCTCCTGATCATCGCTACAGGCACTTCCAGGCTCCTGGGGCCAGCGGGTCCAGTAGAGCCAAGATCACCATGTGACTACATAATTTCCGACAGTGCAGTGCATCCTGATGGGCCAATCCTAGTCACCGTCGTATTGTGGTGTAGGATCGAGGATGCTCTAACGCAGTGTAGGGCATAATTTAACCACAGAGCTTCGCCTGCCAGACGGCAACCCACAATACTTCGCCGTATTGCTTGACCTGCAGACCTGCCAGCTGAACCAACGGTAGGAGTCAACGGAATTCCTCCGTGTCACTGTGAATAAATATTAACTCGCTAATCAGGTTTTGTTAGCACCGAAAGACGCTCCACAGGTTCCACAGTACCATCCTGACAACGCAGAGGTCCCTATATTCGGCACCTGTACAATAGCGAGGAAAGACGTTCAACCTACAAAGGCGATTCCAGAATGAGATTTTCACTCTGCAGCGGAGTGTGCGCTGATATGAAACTTCCTGGCAGATAAAAACTGTGTGCCGGACCGAGACTCGAACTCGGGATCTTTGCCTTTCGCGGGCAAGTGCTCTGCCAACTGAGCTACCCAAGCACGACTCACGCCCCGTCCTCACAGCTTTACTTCTGCCAGGTCCCGAGTTCGAGTCTCGGTCCGGCACACAGTTTTAATCTGCCAGGAAGTTTCATATCAGCGCACACTCCAGTGCAGAGTGAAAATCTCATTCTGGAAACATCCCCCAGGCTGTGGCTAAGCCATGTCTCCGCAATATCCTTTCTTTCAGGACTGCTAGTTCTGCAAGGTTCGCAGGAGAGCTTCTGTAAAGTTTGGAAGGTAGGAGACGAAGTACTGGCAGAAGTAAAGCTGTGAGTACCGGGCGTGAGTCGTGCTTGGGTAGCTCAGTTGGTAGAGCACTTGCCCACGAAAGGCAAAGGTCCCGTGTTCCATTCTCGGTCCGGCACACAGTTTTAATCTGCCAGAAGTTACAAAGGAGATTGCTTATAAAACACCCCTGTGACGCAATTTAGCATACTGCTCAAGTGCTAGGGATTCATACCAAATAGGACTGACAGGGGGCTTCGGGTGTATGCTAAGGAGAGCAGCACGAATGGTCAGAAGTTTGTTTGACCCGAGGGTGGGTGTCACAGAGATTCTGAACAAATGAAATCGGCAGGCACTTGAATACAGACGCCAACTATCCTGGGAAAATCTGCTTAAAAGTTTCAAGAACGAGCTGCAAATGATGAATCTAGGGAATATGCTACAACAGAGTACATATCGCTCGAATAGGAGTCGCGAGGAAAAAATTAGATACATACAGCGTGCACACAATGGTTTAAACTGTCACTCTTCCCACACTCCATAAGTGAATGGACTGGAAAAAAGCTCTGGCAGTGGCACGCTGGTAAGTAGGGAAGACCAGGGCAAGGTTACGCAACGGCCACATTCACTCAGAGCATTTTTCTCGGGAACCATTCTCTTTAGAGCGCTACCGACCGTCGAAGATTAGTACTGCCATTTACTGAGGACTCTCACAAACTTCGCGTCATCAGTTGAGTAAACATTTCAGTGCGAAGAACATGCGACGGACATTTCATAAATAATGCACTCTAATTCTTTTACTTACATATTTTCTTTTTTTCAATATCTCTCCCTGCGATCTTTCAGTGTAGAGTCCCTGCTTGTCTGTGACTGAATCTCTAGATCTCGGAAGCTTTACTATTCCACTCAGGATACCACTACTGTTCACCTGTCGAATGTGTCGGGTAACGGTGATAGAAAGCTCTTCCAGAGAAAGATAACGACGTCCACGTATAGGGGGGGGGGGGGGGGGGACTGGTGAGAGGATGTGAAAAATTCCCCACCTGTATTCACGCAGTTCCAGGGCTACAACATTGCCGATATGCGGGCGAGCACTGTCGTGGAATGGCCCAGCTTCCAGCAACTGAGGTTGTGTTTTGTGCATTTTTATTTGCAGGTTTTGCACGAAGCTACGATAATACACAGTGTGACACTTGTTCCAAAGGAATTCTGTCTATCATGTTGATATATTTCTTTGGTGACCATAAGAAAATATCATCATTTGCTTGAGCTTTGATTGAGCGCGGCGAAATTTTTTTGACATGGAGAATTTGCAGCTCTCCCTTCATTGCACTGTGATTTCAACTCCGGTCCAAAGCCTCTAGTCCACGCTTCATCAACAGCGACAATTCAACATAAAAATCCTTGACCTTCACGTTCCAATGGTTGTCTGAACAAGTTTGCAATGTCCAGATGTTTCTGCTTCTCTTCACCAGTCAAACGGTGTCCAACCCATCTCGCAGAAATTTCTCTCTTCTTCAGATCATTTGTCAGAATGCGGAATACTGATGCTGAAGAAATTTCCGTGTCTTAGCAGGGTTCCTCAAAAGCCGCACTGCGACCTTCTTCAAGAGCATCTGCCACAAGTTACACACGTCGTTCATCTGTTGACGTTTTTGCCCTCCCGGGTCTTGAACTGTCGTCTACGCTCATACTATTACCACGAAAACGATAAACCCAACGTGAAACTGTACTACGTCCACCGTAAATTTAGCACAAACTTCACTTAACGTACTGTGGATTTCTGTCGCGTTTTTGAGGCGTAAAGTTTCGATCGTCACGTACGATCTCTGGTCCTCAGGAGTCACAGTACTCGAGACACGTGCTGGGTCCATTTCTACCTCTCGCCAATTTTATGTTAGAGTACACAGCGAAAAAATAAACACACGTGCGTCTTGCAATCACATCAGACGTAATTTTCATTGTTGTTGTATCAAAGCATCCACAGCAATGCCATCCTTTGCATTATTTATGAAATGTCCCCCGTATTTGCGTTTTTGTGCGAGGTGAGTAAATTTTGCTATTCAAACATCGAAACTCCTAGGAAACACACCTTTCAAAGTTGAGAAGAAATAAATATTCGTTCAGTTGCAGGAGAGTTGTCCGCAGCTCGTGGTCGTGCGGTAGCGTTCTCGCTTCCCGCGCCCGGGTTCCCGGGTTCGATTCCCGGCGGGGTCAGGGATTTTCTCTGCCTCGTGATGACTGGGTGTTGTGTGCTGTCCTTAGGTTAGTTAGGTTTAAGTAGTTCTAAGTTCTAGGGGACTGATGACCATAGATGTTAAGCCCCATAGTGCTCAGAGCCATTTGAACCATTTGAGTTGCAGGAGATTATTCTACTCTACAAGGTACATTTGCATAATTTGAAAGCCTGATAGTTACTGCAGTAGTTTCGAAACTAATTCGAACATAGGCACGGGCCACATTTACGTATTTCTGTTGCGCGCGTGTAACACTATTTTGCGTTACTATCCATGTATGCTCCGATAGCTAAGTGGTCAGGGCGACGGAATGCGAAGGGGCCCGGGTTCAGTTCCCGGGTGGGTCGGAGGTTTTCCTCCGCTGAGGGACTGGGTGTTGTGTTGTCTTCATCATCATTATCTCATCCCCATCGAAGCGCAAGTCGCTGAAGTGGCGTCAACTAAAAAGGCTATCGGTTTATCCGGCGGGAGGCCCTAGCCACACGACATTTCACTACTCCAGACAAGGAAACTGTAAGGGGCAACAGCAGTTGGAAACTCAATCTAGAAAAATGCACAGGAGAACAGAAGGTAGAAATTGCGAAAAAAGCTGTTTGAACCTAATGAATCTCAAGCAGAAGGAATTGGTTCTATGAAAGCAAAGACGGATAAGGGTAAGAAATTGCAAAAAGGAAGGACAAGAAAAAAATGCGGATACGCCTACTTCTGATATCATTAGTGTCCTGCACAAAGGCACGTTTTCACATTGTAACTTTCCGCATCCCCCTGTCTTCTGCCACGCTCTTCAGATCCACGCAATTTCCGCTTCCCTTTGTGTCGTCCGTCATCTTGTGTCTTCTCCTTCGCCTCGGGCCCCTCCTACAAACTAGACCTTCCAAAGCGTCTGTTGGCAAGCACTCCCGTGTCAACGAACGTCCCCTCTAGTTCTTCTCCCTTTCTCTTACAACCCGCAGCAGTCTGATAAAGAGGATGAAAATTGCCTTTGTATTTACTGCTTCAAACGATACAACCAATCAAAAAGGCAGGTTTTCACAGAATGGGTCTACTTCCTTACGAGTAAAAGGTGGGCTCACGACGATTGTGCCACTGGAAAGACACAATTAAGGTTCCATATCTCACTCGGTAAAAACGAAAGCCTTATAGGACCACTTCGCTGTCCGTCTACACGTCTGTCCGTCTGTCTGTCGGACTGTGAAAAACCCTTCACGTCATGAACGGGTAGACGAATCAAGTTGAAATTTATGTCACACAGTAAGGTCTATCGTCCCTTAGTTCTGTATAAAACTTAAGGTTGTAAGTCAGTTCAGTCAGAAGATACGACCGTTTATCTCATATACACTGAAGCACCAAAGAAACTGGTTTAAGCATGGGTATTCAAACACAGAGATATGTAGGCAGGCAGAATACGGCACTGCGGTCGGCAACACCTATACAAAACAACAAGTGTCTGGCGCAGTTGTAGATCGGTTACTGCTGCTACAGTGACAGGTTATCAAGATTTAAGTGTGTTTGAACGTGGTGTTTATAGTCGGCGTGCGAGCTATGGGACACAGCATCAACGAGGTATTCACGAAGTTTTATGCAAACACTGTGAATTAGTACAAAGAAGCTTCGTTGCACCAGTTTTATGTAGACACTGCGAACTACATGCAGGCATCTAAGAGCTCTTATTGTATTAATGCATTCAGTATTGTATTACTTATTGTACCTGTATATATATTTTTAAGGGTATGCCATGGAGTTGTATGCACTTTATGACTGACTCTCGCAAATAATGGGATAAACAAAACCTTCTGAAGAAGGGCACTCAGTACCAGAAACCGGTCAAGAAATTAAATTTCATTTATGCGACTGGTTGGCTATTATTTTATTATATAACAGTGTTGTGTTTTACCATGTTAATTGGTGGATCTATGCCTTTAATTTTGTATTACCAGTAAACATGTTTTAGAAAAGTTTTGTTTTGTACTTTGTTTAGTCTCTGTTGTGTTCTTTGATATTCGTGCACGTGGCCCCATACGTGTGTAAACTTGCCCCAGACCTGGAGCACGTTTAACCACTCGACATGAGACTATATAAAATTATTTTGCGCTCGTACATGTAACGTTGAGTTAGAATACATACGCGCATCTATACAGGGTGACTCAGAATAACAGGAATGTTTGGGATGAGTACTGGCAGCCATGGGCAGGTGGCAACACTGCGGGTTCGTGACAGCGAGTAAGCAGTCCGCCATTTCAGAAATCATTTATCAGTGGAACGGAAAACAGCATGCGTTAGCCATAAACATGTTTTATAAAAAAAATGGTAGTTTGGTAGCGGCGCAGAAGGAGTTCCGGCGTTTTTATAATTTAGGACGTCATGATGCCCTTCCGTCGAAACACGCGATAAAATCTTGGGCTGATAACTTTGAATAGACTGGATCTGCCGTCAAGAAGAAACCAACAGGACGACCGAGAAGTGTGCTTGTCCAGCGAACATTGATGTAGGCGAGTCTGTCATACGGAGCCCACGGCGTTCAACTCGTAAGCGAGTAGCAGTGGTTGGAATGTCCCGGGAGAGCGTTCGCAGAATTCTTCATCTTGATTTAAAATGTCACCCGTAAAAACTACAGATGGTGCAACAACTGAAGGAGAACGGTTACCGTTTACGATTAGGATTCTGTCAACAAATGGTAACAAAAATAATGACGATGAATTTGTAAAAACGTTGTGAATGTCAGATGAGGCACACTTTCATGTCGCAGGTTATGGTGAATAATAGAGCTATCGTTACTGGGCAAACACAAATCCTAATTACGTTCATGAGCGCCCTTTACATGCTACTAAAGTGACAGTAAGGTGTGGTGTTTCATCGCAGGGGATTATCGGACCGTACTTTTTCGCAAATGAACAGGGAAAGACAATAACTGTGAATGCCGGTCGTTACGTCGAGGCGTTACGAATTTTCGTCACACCTGAAATGAAGAACTCTCCAAACGATAATGTTGGAAGCTGAAGAAGTGAATTAAAATTTGTGCTGCGGTCGGGGCTCGTTTATCGTAGGTAAATTAGAGACTTAAACGTCTCAGCGAAAATTTAATTTAAGGTCTATACGATCACATCTAATACAGCACTTCCCCATGACGCCCAATCCAAGGGTTCTATTCCAATGTCGGAGAGCCCTGGTAATAGTGACAATATAAGGCGAAATGTGAATTAGTGTTTGTGGGAGGTACTTGAGTTGGATAGTTCGTGCAGCTATGTTTACATTAATGCTTTGGTGGTGTAATAGTCAGCATATCTGCCTAGTATGCCGGCACGGTAGCTCAGCGTGTTCGGTAAGAGGGTTAGCTGCCCTCTGTAATAATTAAAAAAAAACTGAGTTAATGGATCAATAACGAAGTTCAACGAGCGTCTGGGGACGTCCGCCACGAACAACTGCAACGAACTATAACGAACAAAATGACATTAAAAAAAAAAGTATCCGAGAAGACCCGGGTTCGAGTGCCAGCCACAGCACAGATTTTAATTCACATGTTCAGCTTCCACCGTTATCGTAGATAAATTAGAGACTTAAATGTCTCAGGGAAAATTTAACGTTGAAGAAGGCTGGTTTCAACAGGATGGAGCGACATCACACACTACACGGCAATCACTGGCATACGTACGAGAATTGTATGGAAACCGTGCGATCTCACGATTCGGTGACATTCCCTGGCGCCCTAGACCGCCAGAGTTATCCCTTCGTAATTTTTTTTTCTTTTTTTTTTTCTTTTTTTTTTTTTTTTTTTTGTGGGGCTACCTCGAGAGCAAAGTCTACACGACTCGACCGAGAACCCTGGATGAGTTAGAACAGAGAATTAGGGGTGCAATTCACGGTACCCCAGCTGAGATGTCGCAGCGGTCAATGAGGAATCTCAACAGCAAATTTCACGAATGTATTCGTACAGGAGGACGCCACTTAAACGACGTAATTTATAAAAAAATGATAAATGCCATCAGTGTTTCTTAAATGGCAAAATTGTAAGGTTTCGGTTACTACGAATGTAATTACTTTCCTTCATTACTTTTACTGGATTGTGGATGTTGTGTAGATAGTTCCGCGTAGTCAGCGCGTACACAACTTTCCCACTAGAGCGCGCCCCGCTAAGCACAACAGCGCAGGCGCAGCGCTCGTCCGTCTCCGCACTACGAGATGGCGCTGTCATAGAGACGGGCCAAATTCTGCTTCCGCCGATCCGCATATTAATATGTAACGCAGCCAATGACATTGCTGCTAACGTAGAACCTTTTCTCCTCGTAGATCACACTCGCGCAGTGATACCTGAACTCGCGAGGTATTATAACGAGTGTACAGACCTCCGATTAGTCAGTCTGTATTAGTCTGCACCAGTCTGTACCAGTCTGCATTAGTCTGTACCAGTCTGTACGAGCTCTACATTAGTCTGTACCAGTCTATAGTCAAGTTTCAGTCTGCGCCTAATAAGATTATCATATTCCTGTACATAGCCATGCAGAGAAATGTATAGACACTTTGTCAAGTATCAGAGATATCTGAGAATAAGATTAACGTACCAAGACCAAAGAAACTTCAGATTGTCAATTGTAAATAGCATCCAGAATCAAGTTACGTAATGTGTATGTTTTTTATTATTTTAGTAAATGTGTGTGAAAATTAATCAAGTTCTGTTTAAAGTTGGTCACCGTCAATCTGCTACTCTAAGCGTGCAAGTGGCATTTCTATCGTCTGACCTAACGGCAGAAGATAAACACGCCACGATAAGACCACGAGACATATTGCTGACACTCGCCTACTTCGTTCGAGCGACAAGTCAAGTAGTCTGATGGTGTGTGTACCGACGGTCTTACAGTACGCACACCACAGTGGAGATGCTGCCGTTTTTCTGTGTCACCCTGTGCTTTAATGAGCGCGCAGGCAGGCAGGCAGACTCAGGCAGGCTTGTCTCTCAGACTCACATGGCGCGGGCGTCGGTCGGCACCAGCTGCAGCGCCGGCAGCTCCCGCAGCTGCATCCTCCAGCAGCTGAGGCTCAGCGTCTCGGGCCGGCAGCGGCACGGGCCCTCGGTGCAGCGAGACCACCGCTCCGGGCCCGAAGACACCTCCCACACTGCAACAAACACGCGGCCCGCATTCACCACACACAGCTAACGTGAAATCGCGGCCAGCCTTCAGCTGTCCCCCCCCCCCCCACGAAACGTAACAGCGTTCGTGCGCGTACAGCTGGTAGAGGAATTCCACGCCCCAGAGCTTTGCCGAGCGTGAAAGACTCAGTAAGATACACTATGTGATCAAAAGTATCCGGAGACCTGGCTGAAAATGGCTTAAAAGTCCGTGGCGCCCCGCATAGGTAACGCTCGAATTCAATATGGTATCGGCCCACCTTTAGCGATGACAGCTTCCACTCTCGCAGGCATACGTTCAGTCAGGTTTTTTGGGGAATGGCAGCCCATTCTTCACGGAGTGCTGCACTGAGGAGAGGTATCGATGTCGATAGCTGAGGCATGGCACGACGTTGGCGTTCCAAAACATCCCAAAGATGTTCCATAGGATTCAGGTCAGGACTCTGTGCAGGTCAGTCTGTTACAGGGATGTTCTTGTCGTGTAACCACTCCGCCACAGGTAGTGATATGAACAGGTGCTCGATCGTGTTGAAACATGCAATCGCCATCCCTATATTGCTCTTTAACAGTGGGAAGCAAGATGGTGCTTAAAACATTAATGTAGGCCTCTTCTGTGGTAGCAAGCCCCCTCCATGAAAAACACGGCCACACCTTTACACCACCACCTCCGAATTTTACTCTTGGCACTACACACGCTGGCAGATGACGTACACCGGGCATTCGCCACACCCACACCCTGCCATCGGATCGACACATTGTGTACCGTGATTCGTCACTCCACACAATGTTTTTCCATTGTTCAATCGCCCAGTGTTAACGCTCCTTACATGAAGCAAGGCGTCGTTTGGCATTTACTGACGTCATGTGTAGCTTACCAGCAGCCGTTCGACCATGAAATCCAAGTTCTCTCACCTCCCTCCTGACTGTCATAGTACTTGCAGTGGATCCTGATGCAGTTTCGAATTCCTGTGTCATGGTCTCGATAAATGTCTGCCTATTACACGTTACGACCCTCTTCAACTGTTGGCGGTCTCTGTCAGTCAACAGACGAGGTCGCCCTGTACGCTTTTGTGCTGTATGTGTCCCTTCAATCTTCCTCTTCACAGTCACATCGGAAACAGTGGACCTACGGATGTTTAGGACTGTGGAGATCTCGCGCACACACCTATGACACATGTAACACCCAACCACCTTGCCACGTTCGAAGGCCTTGAATTCCGCGGAGCGGCCCATTCTCCTCTTTCTCGATGTCTAATGACTACTGAAGTCGCTGGTATGGAGTACCTGGCAGTAGGTGGCAGCACAATCCACCTAATATGAAAAACGTAGCTTTCTGGGGGTGTCCGGATACTTTTGACTACATAGCGTTCGCCAGATTTTTTGCTTTCTGGAGAGAAACGTCGCCAATCAGATGCAAGGCACCTATCCAAATCACAACAGAAACTTGAAGTTGAACCAAGTAGTTGGCGGTCTCCCTGAGAAGATTAATATACCGAAACGTCGGTAGAAATTTTCACTCACGGCTTCAGTCTATATACATAAAATGGTATCTGTATGAGACCAGTCTCCCCCCCCCCCCCCCCCCCCCCCCGAGAACCATGGACCTTGCAGTTGGTGGGGAGGCTTGCGTGCCTCAACGATACAGATAGCCGTACCGTAGGTGCAACCACAACGGAGGGGTATCTGTTGAGAGGCCAGACAAACGTGTGGTTCTTGAAGAGGGGCAGCAGCCTTTTCAATAGTTGCAGGGGCAACAGTTTCGATGATTGACTGATCTGACCTTGTAACACTAGCCAAAACGGCCTTCCTGTGCTGGTACTGCGAACGGCTGAATGCAAGGGGAAACTACAACCGTAATTTTTCCCGAGGCCATGCAGCTTTACTGTATGGTTAAATGATGATGGCGTCCTGTTGGGTAAAATATTCCGGAGGTAAAATAGTCCCCATTCGGATCTCCGGGAGGGGACTACTCAAGAGGATGTCGTTATCAGGAGAAAGAAACCTGGTGTTCTACGGATCGGAGCGTGGAATGTCAGATCCCTTAATCGGGCAGGTAGGTTAGAAAATTTAAAAGGTGAAACGGATAGGTTACAGTTAGATATAGTGGGAATTAGTGACGTTCGGTGGTAGGAGGAACAAGACTTTTGGTCAGGCGAATACAGGGTTATAAATACAAAGTCAAATGGGGGTAATGCAGGAGTAGGTTTAATAATGAGAAAAAATATAGGAATGCGGGTAAGCTACTACAAACAGCATAGTGAACGCATTATTGTGGCCAAGATAGGCACGAAGCCCACGCCTACTACACTAGTACAAGTTTATATGCCAACTAGCTCTGCAGATGACGAAGAAATTGAAGAAATGTATGATGAAATCAAAGAAATTAGTCAGATATGAAGGGGGACGAAAATTTAATAGTCACGGATGACTGGAATTCGGTAGTAGGAAAAAGGAGAGAAGAAAACGTAGTAGGTGAATATGGATTGGGGGGAAGAAATGAAAGAGGAAGCCGCCTGGTAGAATTTTGCACAGAGCATAACTTAATCATAGCTAACACTTGGTTCAAGAATCATAAAAGAACGTTGTATACATGGAAGAATCCTGGAGATACTAGAAGATATCAGATAATGTAATGGTAAGACAGAGATTTAGGAACCAGGTTTTAAATTGTACGACATTTCCAGGGGCCGATGTGGACTCTGACCACAATCTATTGGTTATAAACTGTAGATTAAAACTGAAAAAACTGCAAAATGGTGGGAATTTGAGGAGATGGGACCTGGATAAACTGAAAGAACCAGACGTTGTACAGTGTTTCAGGGAGAGCATCAGGGAACAATTGACAGGAATGGGGGAAAGAAACACAGCATAAGAAGAATGGGTAGCTCTGAGGGATGAAGTAGTGAAGGCAGCAGAGGATCAAGTAGGTAAAAAGACGAGGGCTAGTAGAAATCCTTCGGTAACAGAAGAAATATTGAATTTAATTGATGAAAGGAGAAAATATAAAAATGCAGTAAATGAAGCACGCAAAAAGGAACACAAACGTCTTAAAAATGAGATCGGCAGTACGTGCAAAATGGCTAGGCACGGATGGCTAGAGGACAAAAGTAACGATGTAGAGGCTTATCTCATTAGGGGTAAGATAGATACTAAAAAAGACCTTTGCACAAAAGAGAGCCACTTGTATGAATATCATGATCTCACACAGAAACCCAGTTCTAAGCAAACAAGGGAAAGCAGAAAGGTGGAAGGAGTATATAGAGGGTCTATACAATGGCGATGTACTTGAGAACAATATTATGGAAATGGAAGAGGATGTAGATGAAGATGAAATGGGAGATATGATACTGCGTGAAGAGTTTGACAGAGCACTGAAAGACCTGAGGCGAAACAAGGCCCAGGGAGTAGACAACATACCATTAGAACTACTGACGGCCTTGGGAGAGCCAGTCCTGACAAAACTCTACCATCTGGTGAGCAAGATGTATGAGACAGCCGAAATTCCCTCAGACTTCAAGAAGAATATAATAATTCCAATCCCAAAGAAAGCAGGTGCTGACAGATGTGAAAACTACCGAACTATCAGTTTAGTAAGTCACAGCTGCAAAATACTAACGCGAATTCTTTACAGACGAATGGGAAAACTGGTAGAAGCCGACCTCGGGGAAGATCAGTTTGGATTCCGTAGAAACGTTGGAACAAATGAGGCAATACTAATCCTACGACTTATCTTAGAGGAAAGATTAAGGCAAACATACGTTTCTTGCATTTGTAGACTTAGAGAAAGCTTTTGACAATGTTGACTGGAACACACTCTTTCAAATTCTAAAGGTGGCAGGGGTAAAATACAGGGAGCGAAAGGCTATTTACAATTTTTACAGAAACCAGATGGCAGTTATAAGAGTCGAGGGGCATGAAAGGGAAGCAGCGATTGGGAAGGGAGTGAGACAGGGTTGTAGTCTCTCCCCGATGTTATTCAATCTGTATATTGAGCAAGCAGTGAACGAAACAAAATAAAAATTCGGAGTAGGTATTAAAATCCATGGAGAAGAAATAAAAACTTTGAGGTTCGCCGATGACATTGTAATTCTGTCAGAGACAGCAAAGGACGTGGAAGAGCAGTTGAACGGAATGAACAGTGTCTTGAAAGGAGGATGTAAGATGACCATCAACAAAAGCAAAACGAGGATAGTGGAATGTAGTCGAATTAAGTCGCGTGATGCTGAGGGAATTAGTTTAGGAAATGATACACTTAAAGTAGCAAAGGAGTTTTGCTATTTGGGGAGCAAAATAACTGATGATGGTCGAAGTAGAGAATATATAAAATGTAGACTGGCAATGGCAAGGAAAGCGTTTCTGAAGAAGAGAAATTTGTTAACATCGAGTATAGACTTAAGTGTCTCCCGCGTCCGGCCATCCTGATTTAGGTTTTCCGTGATTTCCCTAAATCGCTCCAGGCAAATGCCGGGATGGTTCCTTTCAAAGGGCACGGCCGACTTCCTTCCCCGTCCTTCCCTAATCCGATGAGACCGATGACCTCGCTGTCTGGTCTCCTTCCCCAAACCAACCAACCAACTTAAGTGTCAGGAAGTCGTTTCTGAAAGTACACTCCTGCAAATTGAAATAAGAACACCGTGAATTCATTGTCCCAGGAAGGGGAAACTTTATTGACACATTCCTGGGGTCAGATACATCACATGATCACACTGACAGAACCACAGGCACATAGACACAGGCGACAGAGCATGCACAATGTCGGCACTAGTACAGTGTATATCCACCTTTCGCAGCAATGCAGGCTGCTATTCTCCCATGGAGACGATCGTAGAGATGCTGGATGTAGTCCTGTGGAACGGCTTGCCATGCCATTTCCACCTGGCGCCTCAGTTGGACCAGCGTTCGTGCTGGACGTGCAGACCGCGTGAGACTACGCTTCATCCAGTCCCAAACATGCTCGATGGGGGACAGATCCGGAGATCTTGCTGGCCAGGGTAGTTGACTTACACCTTCTAGAGCACGTTGGGTGGCACGGGATACATGCGGACGTGCATTGTCCTGTTGGAACAGCAAGTTCCCTTGCCGGTCTAGGAATGGTAGAACGATGGGTTCGATGACGGTTTGGATGTACCGTGCACTATTCAGTGTCCCCTCGACGATCACCAGTGGTGTACGGCCAGTGTAGGAGATCGCTCCCCACACCATGATGCCGGGTGTTGGCCCTGTGTGCCTCGGTCGTATGCAGTCCTGATTGTGGCGCTCACTTGCACGGCGCCAAACACGCATACGACCATCATTGGCACCAAGGCAGAAGCGACTCTCATCGCTGAAGACGACACGTCTCCATTCGTCCCTCCATTCACGCCTGTCGCGACACCACTGGAGGCGAGCTGCACGATGTTGGGGCGTGAGCGGAAGACGGCCTAACGGTGTGCGGGACCGTAGCCCAGCTTCATGGAGACGGTTGCGAATGGTCCTCGCCGATACCCCAGGAGCAACAGTGTCCCTAATTTGCTGGGAAGTGGCGGTGCGGTCCCCTACGGCACTGCGTAGGATCCTACGGTCTTGGCGTGCATCCGTGCGTCGCTGCGGTCCGGTCCCAGGTCGACGGGCACGTGCACCTTCCGCCGACCACTGGCGACAACATCGATGTACTGTGGAGACCTCACGCCCCACGTGTTGAGCAATTCGGCGGTACGTCCACCCGGCCTCCCGCATGCCCACTATACGCCCTCGCTCAAAGTGCGTCAACTGCACATACGGTTCACGTCCACGCTGTCGCGGCATGCTACCAGTGTTAAAGACTGCGATGGAGCTCCGTATGCCACGGCAAACTGGCTGACACTGACGGTGGCGGTGCACAAATGCTGCGCAGCTAGCGCCATTCGACGGCCAACACCGCGGTTCCTGGTGTGTCCGCTGTGCCGTGCGTGTGATCATTGCTTGTACAGCCCTCTCGCAGTGTCCGGAGCAAGTATGGTGGGTCTGACACACCGGTGTCAATGTGTTCTTTTTTCCATTTCCAGGAGTGTATTTGTATGGAGTGTAGTCATGTATGGAAGTGAAACGTGGACTATAAATAGTTTGGACAAGAAGAGAATAGAAGCTTTCGAAATGTGGTGTTACAGAATAATGCTGAAGATTAGATGGGTAGATCACATAACGAATGAGGAGGTATTGAATAGAATTGGGGAGAAGAGGAGTTTATGGCACAACTTGACAAGAAGAAGGGACCAGTTGGTAGGACATGTTCTGAGGCATCAAGGGATCACAAATTTAGCATTGGAGAGAGATTCAGATGGACGTAGGTTGCAGTAACTTTTGGGAGATGAAGAAGCTGCAGCAAACCAGTCTCAGGACTGAAGACCACAACAACAACACCAACAACAAGATACACTAAGTGATCATAAGTATCCGGTCATCTGGCTTAAAATTCCGAGGCTCCCTCCATCGGTAATGCTGGAATTCAATATGGTGTCGGCCCATATGGTGCTGGCCCACCCTTAGCCTTGATGACAGCTTCCACTCTCGCAGGCATACGTTCAGTCAGGTGCTGGAAGGTTTCTTAGGGAATGGCAACGCATTCTTTACGGAGTACTGCACTGAGGAGAGGTATCGATGTCGATCGGTGAGACATGGCACGAAGTCGGCGTTCCAAAACATCCCAAAGGTGTTCTATAGGATTCAGGTCAGGACTCTGTGCAGGTCAGTCTGTTACAGGGATGTTCTTGTCGTGTAACCACTCCGCCACAGGCAGTGATATGAACATGTGCTCGATCGTGTTGAAACATGCAATCGCCATCCCTATATTGCTCTTTAACAGTGGGAAGCAAGATGGTGCTTAAAACACCAATGTAGGCCTCTTCTGTGGTAGCAAGCCCCCTCCATGAAAAACACGGCCACACCATTACACCACCACCTCCGAATTTAACTGTTGCCACTACACACGCTGGCAGATGACGTACACCGGGCATTCGCCACACCCACACCCTGCCATCGGATCGCCACATTGTGCACCGTGATTCGTCACTCCACACAACGTTTTTCCTCTGTTCAGTCGTCCGATGTTTACGCTCCTTGCATCAAGCAAGGCGTCGTTTGGCATTTACTGACGTCATGTGTGGTTATGAGTAGCGCTCGACCATGAAATTCAAGTGTTCTCACTTCCCGCCTAACTGTCGTAGTACTTGCAATGGGTAGTGACGCATTTTCGAATTCGTGTGTGATGGTCTGGATAGATGTCTGCCTATTACGCATTACGACCCTCTTCGACTGTCGGCGGTCTCTGTCAGTTAACAGACGAGGTCGGCCTGTACGCTTTTGTGCTGCACGTCTCCCTTCACATTTCCACTTCAGTATCACATCGGAAACAGTGACCTAGGAATGTTTAGGAGTGTAGAAATCTCGCTTACAGACGTATGACACAAGTGACACCCAATCACCTGACCACGTTCGAAGTCCGTGAGTTCCGCGGAGCGCCCCATACTGCTCTCTCACGATGTCTAATGACTACTGAGGTCGCTGATATGGAGTACCTGGCGGTAGGTGGCAGCACAATCCACCTAATATGAGAAATGTATCTTTTTGGGTGTGTCCAAATACTTTTGACCACGTAGTGTTCTTCAGATCTTTTTTCACTTTCTGGAGAGAAACGTTGCCAATCAGTTGCAAGAGAACTATCCAAATCACAAGAGAAACTTACGCCATTTGCAGCTGAACCAAGTATTTGGCGGTCTCCCTGAGAAAATTAATACACCGAAGCCTGAGCAGAAATTTCCACTCACCGCTTTAGTCTTTATACATAAGATAATATCTATATGAGATCAGTAAGGTCTCTGAAATTGTGCCATTTCATTTGTATAAGTACATGAACCTGGATTTCCGGCTGGATCCCCCATTTAGGTTTGACGCTGAGATGCTATTCCAGAACATGCAGAGCGTCGGAAATTCTGTTCGAGTGTAAGGAAGAATTTAAAATAGACTGCGGTGGCAGCGAGAATTTGGGTCGAGTGGGCTAGCATGCAAGCGTAATCCGTGAAGTTGTGTGAACCGCTGTGCCAAAGCGACTAACGCACCTGCCTAGTAAGCAGAAGACACGGGTTCGACTCCCAGCCTTATCAAAAAAATTTCACTCGCCGCTTCAGTAAATATACATAAAATATACACAAGGATGGAAAAGAAAATTGAGGATCTAATAGATGACGGTCGGAATGAAATTTTCACTCTGCAGTGGAGTGTGCGCAGATATGAAACTTCCTAGCAGATTAAAACTGTTTGCTCGACCGAGACTCTAACTCAGGACATTTGCCTTTTGCAGGAAAGTGCTCTACTGGTAGAGCACTTGCCCGCGAAAGGTAAAGATCCCGAGTTTTAATCTGCTAGAAAGTTTCAGATGACGATGAGTTTGGCTTTAGCAGAGGTAAAGCCAACAAAAGCAGTTCTGACGATGCTACTGATAATGGCAGGACTCAAGAAAAATGAAGACACGCTCATAGCATTTGTCAACGTGGAAAAACCATTCGACAATGGTAAATGTTGCAAGATATTCGAAATTTTCAGAAAAATAGGTCTAAGCTATAGGTAAAGACGGGTAATATTCGATATGTACAACAACCAGGAGGGAGCAATAAGACTTAATGACAAAAAACGAAGTGGTCGGATTAAAAAGAATGTAACACAGGGATGTACTATTGTTCAATCTATGCATCCAAGGAGCAATGGCGGAAATAAAAGAAGGTTCAAAAGTGAAGTCAAAATTGTAGGTGAAAGGATATCAGTGATAAGATTTGTTGACGGTATTGGTACCCTTAGTGAAAGTGAAGAAGAATTACAGGAGCTGTTGAATGGAATTAATAGTCTAATGAGTGAAAAATACGTATTGAGAGAAAATCGAAGAAAAACGAAAGTAACGGGAAGTTGCAAAAATGTGAACTGCGAGAAACTGAACATCAGGATTGGTGATTAAGAAGTAGATGAAGTGCAGAAAATGTGACACCTAGGCACAAGATAACCCCTGACGGACGGAGCAAGGGGGACATAAGAAGCAGATTATCGCTGGCAAATAAAGCATTCCCGGCCAAGAGAAGTCTGCTAGTATCAAACTTAGACCTTAATTTGAGGAAGAAATTTCTGAGAACGTACTCTGGAGCACAGCACTGCATGGTAGTGAAACAAATCTGCTGTTCTTTTCAGACACTGCCTTACCTCTAGTCAGTTCCAGTGGGAAGACGAGTTTTATTAGCAGGTTGAAGGTGTGGCCATGGGTAACCCATTGAGTCCTACGATTGCTAACTTTTACATGGAAAAATTCGAACAATTAGCTGTGGAAAAAGCGAGTAAGACACCATGTCGATGGTATCGATACGCGGATGATACATTTGTTGTTTGGTCAAATGGCAAAAAAGCTTTAGAGAAATTATTTTGTTATTTAAAAAATATAAATCAAAAAATCCAGTTTACCATGGAAATGGAACAAGACAATGCAACATCCTTCTTGGGTGTTTTCGTCATGAGGCAGACTGATGGCAGCTTGAAACATAAAGTCTTTCGGAAGGTTACACATATCGACAGATACTTGCATAAGGATTCCAATCATCATCCACAACAGAAAAGGGGTGTAATTAAAAGTATAGTGAACAGAGCTAAAAGGATTTGTACGCCGGAACACCTGGACGCCGAGTTAAAACATCTAAAGCAGGCTTTTGAGAAGAATGGGAACTCTAGTAAGGAAATAAATAGAGTTTTGCGATCGAATAACAGGAGGCCTAAGGACAACGCTAGGACACAGCGATGGAAGAACACGGTTTCTCTACCCTTCACCAAGAAAGTGACGGATCAGATCAGTAAGATTCTAAGGAAACATGACGTTCTACCGACTTTCAGACCAACTAAGAAAATAGACGAAGCGCCGCGCGGGATTAGCCGAGCGGTCTCAGGCGCTGCAGTCATAGACAGTGCGGCTAGTCCCGGCAGAGGTTCGAGTCCTCCCTCGGGCATTGGTGTGTCTGTTTGTCCTTAGGATAATTTAGGTTAAGTAGTGTGTAAACTTAGGGACTGATGACCATAGCATTTAAGGTCACACACATTTGAACATTTGAACAAAATAGGCCAAGCACTTTGTTCCGTTAAGGATAAACGTCCCCCTCTGGCTGCAAGTGGTGTAATAAGATTCCGTGTACGTGTGGCAAGGTCTACATTGGAACTGCAAAGAGAAGTGTGAATACACGGTTGAAGGAACATAAAAGTCCTTGCCGACTCGTGAAAACAGACAAATCAGCCGTGGCGGAACATTACCGGAAAGCTTTTGACACCGTTCCTCACAAGCGACTTCTAATCAAGCAAAATATTTTCTCATTCGGAAGAGAAAGTTGGTGACTGAAATTTCCTAAATAGATCTCGCCGCGACGAAAAACGTCTTTGCTTTAATGAGTTTGTAACGCCGGAAATGCATATCCTCCCATTTCCATCTATTGTACTATAATTTGTTTTCCTTATTTTTGTTACCTGAATATATGACATTTCTGTGTCTTTACATATTGTATTTGTTTTACTATTTATATATATATATATATATATATATATATATATATATATATATATATATATATATATATATGCATTTATGTCGATGTATAATTGGTTTGTTTCGTAAATATTATTTGTATTTTTACGCTGGGTCTTGCCTAGGGAAAACTGCTATCGAACGATTACATCGATAGGTCGTGTGAAGACTCAAAGTGTGCAGGATCTTTGGTAGTGTTATCTCTGCCGCGTGGAGCGCGGGCAGAGCTGTATGAGTCTGGCTGGAGTAGCGAGTGGAGCAGGTGTGTGATGTGACGCTCCCGCGAGTTGCCGCGCTTTCGGGGTATGGCAGCATGTAATTGCGCTCGACTCGCAATGATAGTTTCTGACATGGTGACGCGGACGGGAAGCATTAGCTGGCGCACATCAAGAGCCCGTTTCGCCTGGTGACCGTGTCGAGAAGAAGGCGCGCTAACATCCAGCTTCTGCAACAGCGACGGTCGACAATGAGTGACTGTCGCCACCTCCTCGATCGACGGCTTCACACCTTCAATCAACCAACAAGGAAGACTAAAAGCACGTAAAGTTTCCGAACTGTATGGCAGACCTCAGCTTTTCAAATTGTTCCATTTGCCTCGCAAAATTACAGCAACTTAGCATGAACCTTTGTTGCTCATTGTCCCAATTGCATTGCCAAGCAGGGTCCCTTCCTTTTCCGAAATGAACCCGAGTGTCGTTGAAATTCAAACGCCAGCATAATTCTATTTCACTGCTTTAATTTCAAAATTCAATTTAAGTATTCATAGCTGGCTACAATAGTTAGATTACACAAGCACAAATTAAGAGTGCGAGTTTTGTTACCGTATTTTAGCTTACCTGCGATTGCAGCTCAGCTTGGTACGTACTAAATTTTACTATTGTTAATTGTTCAGAATCGTTTAATTCAAGTTCAAAGTTAAATCTCTTCTTTCTAAATTGCGTAGATTCAAGTAGCTTTAGAAATGATTGTTGAGGTAGTCCAAGACTAACTGTATTTCGATGTGCTTCAGAAAGAAAGCTCACTATTAACTTCAGTCACTAAATTTACTTTCGATTTTCCGGTTTCATTAATTCTTTTGCTAAATTAAGTGTAGCGAAATTTATTACTTCTGACAAACTTTCAGTTTTCACACTACACGTGTCAACCTTTAGTTGCCACGCTTCTAGTGCTAATTATATGTGTAATAACCTTTCTTTTTCAGTTATTATAGTAATTGTCCATAGTACTGGCGACCGTAATTTCCCCCAAATCTCAAATATCTAATTACCGCTAGTTGATTGTTAACGTAACGGCCGCACATTTACTTTCTTTATTAACTTTATCCCTATTTCAAAATTAATTTCCACCAGTTTCACTTGCATTTTTCCTTTCATTTAGATGTAACCCTTTCCTCCCTCTTTACCGACAGGTTAACTTCGGTGACGATTGCTTTTCCAAAATTCCCATTAGGTACACGCGGTTTCATTTTTCACCGTCATTAAGGTCGATAAGTGAGGGGGAGGTTACAAGTTCCATCACAACTCACGTATCATATCTGCCACTCTCCCCTATTACGTGATACTACAAAACGAGCTGCCCTTTTTTGCACCCTTTCGATGTCCTCCGTCAACCCCACCTGGTTAGGATCCCACACCGCGCAGCAATACTCTAACAGAGGACGAACAAGTGTAGTGTAAGCTGTCTCTTTAGTGGACTTGTTGCATCTTCTAAGTGTTATGCCAATGAAACGCAACCTTTGGCTCGCCTTCCCCACAATATTATCTATGTGGTCTTTCCAACTGAAGTTGTTCGAAATTTTAACACCCAGGTACTTAGTTGAATTGACAGCCTCGAGAATTGTACTATTTATCGAGTAATCGAATTCCAACGGATTTCTTTTGGAACTCGTGTGGATCACCTCACACTTTTCGTTATTTGGCGTCAACTGCCACCTGCCCCACCATACAGCAATCTTTTCTAAATCGCTTTGCAACTGATACTGGTCTTCGGATGACCTTACTAGACGGTAGATTACAGCATCATCTGCGAACAACCTAAGAGAACTGCTCAGATTGTCACCCAGGTCATTTATATAGATCAGGAACAGCAGAGGTCCCAGGACGCTTCCCTGGTGAACACCTGATATCACTTCAGTTTTACTCGATGACTTGCCGTCTATTACTACGAACTGCGACCTTCCTGACAGGAAATCACGAATCCAGTCGCACAACTGAGACGATACCCCATGGGCCCGCTGCTCGATTAGAAGTCGCTTGTGAGGAACGGTGTCAAAAGCTTTCTGGAAATCCAGAAATACGGAATCAACCTGAGATCCCCTGTCGATAGCGGCCATTACTTCTGCCAGGAAGTTTCAGAAGGCTGATGACTCAAAGAAAAAAAAGAACCGGAGATGACGACCAGGCTGACGAGCGCGCTAAATCCAACACCTGTCGGCAGTGAGTGGGAGGTGACGACTGGGAGGGAGCACGCACCTGGCTGCTCGACTGACTTGAGGCGGCGCTCGAGGCTGGCAATCCTGGCGGCCAGCCGCGCCGCCTCCGACGCCGACGCCGCCGCCGACGATGACGCTGACGACGCCGCCGCCGACGCCGCTAGCAGCAGCAGCAGCAGCAGTGACACGAGGGCCCGGCATGCGAGGCGGCGGGAGCTGGCCATGGCGGCGCCGGGCACCGACTGGCCGCGCGGACCAGAGCCGTCCCCGGCTTCCTGATTACCGCGCCCACTCCGCACCACCACTCCTCTGCCCGCTGATTGGCAGCGCCACGAGCGGCCAGCCGCCGACTGCGGCCCAGTTCTGTCGTCTCAGTGCTCTCTGTCCGGGGCCTGCCCCCTGCAGCTGTAGCCGTCTGGAGACCGCGTCTGCGAGAAGTAACGTTAGCTGCAGGGCAGGTGAATGGTTTCGGGGCGTGCGAGAGTACTTGCGGTACCCGTCACAAGCTCTCCTGACCCTTCTCATTACCCAATTCCTGTTGTAACCTCCCAACAAATAATTAATATTTATAATAACCCCCCCCCCAAAAAAAGTAAAAAATATAATTACAAGATTGACATTTAGTGTAACCTCCCAACAGATAATTTCCTTAACCTACCAATAATACAATGTGACTAACCTCTCAATAAAATTGAGGCTCACTTATGTTGTTGTTGTGGTCTTCAGTCCTGAGACTGGTTTGATGCAGCTCTCCATGCTACTCTATCCTGTGCAAGCTTCTTCATCTCCCAGTACTTACTGCAACCTACATCCTTCTGAATCTGCTTAGTGTATTCATCTCTTGGTCTCCCTCTACGATTTTTACCCTCCACGCTGCCCTCCAATGCTAAATTTGTGATCCCTTGATGCCTCAGAACATGTCCTACCAACTGATCCCTTCTTCTTGTCAAGTTGTGCCACAAACTCCTCTTCTCCCCAATCCTATTCAATACTTCATCATTAGTTATGTGATCTACCCATCTAATCTTCATCATTCTTCTGTAGCACCACATTTCGAAAGCTTCTATTCTCTTCTTGTCCAAACTATTTACCGTTCATGTTTCACTTCCATACATGGCTACCCTCCATACAAATACTTTCAGAAACGACTTCCTGACACTAAAATCTATACTCGGTTTTGACAAATTTCTCTTCTTCAGAAACGCTTTCTTTGCCATTGCCAGCCTACATTTTATATCCTCTCTACTTCGATCATCATCAGTTACTTTGCTCCCCAAATAGCAAAACTCCTTTACTACTTTAAGTGTCTCATTTCCTAACCTAATTCCCTCAGCATCGCCCGACTTAATTCGACTACATTCCATTATCCTCGTTTTGCTTTTGTTCATGTTCATCTCATATCCTCCTTTCAAGATACTGTCCATTCCATTCAACTGCTCTTCCAAGTCCTTTGCTGTCTCTGACAGAATTAAAATGTCATCGGCGAACCTCAAAGTTTTTATTTCTTCTCCATGGATTTTAATAGCTACTCCGAATTTTTCTTTTGTCTCCTATACTGCTTGCTCAATATACAGATTGAATAACATCGGGGATAGGCTACAACCCTGTCTCACTCCCTTCCCAACCACTGCTTCCCTTTCATGTCCCTCTACTCTTGTAACTGCCATCTGGTTTCTGTACAAATTGTAAATAGCCTTTCGCTCCCTGTATTTTACCCCTACCACTTTCAGAATTTGAAAGAGATTATTCCAGTCAACATTGTCAAAAGCTTTCTCCAAGTCTACAAATGCTAGAAATGTAGGTTTGCCTTTTCTTAATCTAGCTTCTAAGATAAGTCGTAGGGTCAGTATTGCCTCATGTGTTCCCATATTTCTACGGAATCCAAACTGATCTTCCCCGAGGTCGGCTTCTACGAGTTTTTCCACTTATAACCTTTCAATAAGTGACTGTCAATTTAAACTGGTAAATTTTGGACGTCAGCAGTGCTGCGTCATGCCCCTGAAAATTAATTCTGAATAAATTGAAAATTCTTACCTCAATGAAGTCGCCGGACAACGCGTATATATCTGCTCCTATAAGAAATTTTTCTGGCACAGCTCAGTGCAATGCTGGCCGATAGATTTGTCATGTATAAAAAGAAACAACTGATTTTTCTTTACAATAATCTGGAGGACCATGGATTGGAGAAATTAGTAAATTCTTTAAATTGAGATGAATGATTATCAAAATTTAATTTTTTATAAGAAAGATTATTATTAAGAGATTTTTTTAAACATTTACATGGGAGTTGATATAACTATACTACACATGCGCGAGGCTGCTTTTACCTTATACTACAACGCTCAGGCTCCGCCATCGCTCCCCACGACCGGCCCAGCCAACACGATACACCAGACTGCTCGCCACAACTTAGTGCTACTGCTCGAGTGCGCCAGCAATTAATTCCTTAGTCATGGACCTCTTACACTGTACCGTAACTGTTCTGTTACACAACAAAACTGTTTTTGTACAGTGAACGCGGTACTGATTATTTCTCTGGACAAATACAACGAGCTGACACATGTCACGGGATACGTCCCAATATCGTGTCTGAACACCTTCTGCGCGGCGTCGCGCAGCAACTCGACACAGAACGGCCTGAACGAGTCGTTGGAAGTCCCGAGCGGATGTGTCGAATCACGCTGCCTCTGAAGCCGTCCATAGTTTGTAGTGTAACGACGTGAGTTTTGTATAAATGATTTTCTTTCGACATATGACCATGTGCTGATTTCGTCACCAACGTCAGTTACAAAACACTTCAAAATTATTTAAACTCTTCTTAAAGTTGTCTCTGAATGGTTCTTGAACGAAACTGTAATTAAAACATCATCATTTGAGTCGTATGCGCAGAATTACGTCACTCAGTCCAATTGCTTTGCGCAAACTTTTTTCAATTTAGATGCGGTTTGTTTCTTCTCAGAAATTACATTAATGCAAGTTATCTGCTTTAATAAATATTAAAGCCACGTGGAATAAACTTTTAAGATTCAAACTCGCGATGAATGTTGTCAAAAATTAATAATCTTGTCAAATAAATCAGCAATCCTTCTTCCTTAATATAATTCTTCATAAATAAATTCTCGGAACACGTATTTAAACTTTTGTAGTATACCCTAGTTTATTATCTTCATATATACTACGTATAGACGTGAACCTGAGCCTTGACAAGATAGGACTGAACATTTAGAACATGATTAAACTTTCTATGACGTCATAGTTGTAGAAACATTACAAATTCTTATTTTTTCAGTTTTTTAGAAGCACGACGCAACAACTCGGTTTCAGGATCTTCTGTTGCTCTTTGGCTGTCGACCCGCGACGTATAGTGGCCAGCAATTTTCTCTCTGGTCCCGGCAGTGAAGATGCTGTCTCCGTTCGTTGCGCCACCCTCTCCGTACATGAAACATAAATATAATTACAAAACTTTAGATAATTCACAAACATTACAAAATACATAAACAAAATACTAAATTAAACTTATATTCACCTGCAAACTGGGCTGGCACTGGCGGATGGGTGACTCTTCAATTTCGCGTCCCACTACAACTTCTGCATCTACATCTACATCCACACTCCGCAAGCCACCTGACGGTGTGTGACGGAGGAGACCTTCAGTACCTCTATCAGTTCTCCCTTCTATTCCAGTCTCGTATCGTTCTTTGAAAGAAGGATTGTCAGTATGCCTCTGTATGGGATCTAATCTCTCTGATTTTATCCTCATCGTCTCTTCGCCAGATATACGTAGGAGGGAGCAATATACTGCTTGACTCCTCGCTGAAGGTATGTTCTCAAAACTTTAACAAAAGCCCGTACCGAGCTACTGAGCGTCTCTCCTGCAGAGTCCTCCGCTGGAGTTTATCTATCATCTCCCTAACGCTTTCGCGATTACTAAATGGTCCTGTAACGAAGCGCGCTGCTCTCCGTTGGATCTTCTCTCTTTCTTCTATCAACCGTATCTGGTACGGATCCCATACCGGTGGGCAGTATTCAAGCAGTGGGCGAACAAGCGTACTGCAACCTACTTCCTTTGTTTTCGGATTGCATTTCCTTATGATTCTTCGAATGAATCTCAGTCTGGCATCTGCTTTACCGGCGATCAACTTTATATGATCATTCCATTTTAAATCACCGCTAATGCCTACTCCCAGATAATTTATGCAATTAAGTGCTTCCAGTTGCTGTGTTGTAGCTAGATGATAAGGGATCTTTCTTTCTATGTATCCGCAGCACATTACACTTGTCTACATTGAGATTCAATTGCCAATCCCTGCACCATGCGTCAATTCGCTGCAGATCCTGCTGCATTTCAGTACAATTTTCCATTGTTACAACCTCTCGATATACTACAGCATCATCCGCAAAAAGCCTCAGTGAACTTCCGATGTCATCCACCAGGTCATTTATGTATAGTGTGAATAGCAACGGTCCTACGACACTCCCCTGCGGCACACCTGAAATAACTCTTACTTCGGAAGACTTCTCTCCATTGAGAATGACATGCTACGTTCGGGTTATCTAGGAACTGTTCAATCCAATCACACAATTGGTCTGATAGGCCGTATGCTCTTACTTTGTTCATTAAACGACTGTGGGGAACTGTATCGAACGCCTTCCGGAAGTCAAGAAACACGGCATCTACCTGTGAACCCGTGTCTATGGCCCTCTGAGTCTCGTGAACGAATAGCGCGAGCTGGGCTTCACACGATCGTCTTTTTCGAAACCCGTGCTGATTCCTACAGAGCAGATTTCTAGTCTCCAGAAAAGTGATTATACTCGAACATAATACGTGTTCCAAAATTCTACAACTGATCGACGTTAGAGATATAGGTCTATAGTTCTGCACATCTGTTCGCCGTCCCTTCTTGAAAACGGGGATGACCTGTGCCCTTTTCCAAACCTTTGGAACGCTACGCTCTTCTAGAGAGCTACGGTACACCACTGCAAGAAAGGGGGGCAAGCTCCTCTGTGTAAAATCGAACTGGTATCCCATCAGGTCCAGCGGCCTTTCCTCTTTTCAGCGATTTTAATTGTTTTTCTATCCCTCTATCGTCTATTTTGATATCTAGCATTGTGTCATCTGTGCGACAATGTAGAGAAGGAACTACAGTGCAGTCTCTTCCTCTGCGAAACAGCGAAAGTATTGCCAGTGTAGGATTTTCTGCACGGACTAACCTCTCGATTATGTCCCATAAATGTCCGATGGGGTTCATATCGGGCGACATGAGTGGTCAAATCATTCGCTCGAATTGCCCAGAATGTTCTTCAAACCAATAACGAACAACTGTAATCCGCTGATATGCTGCATTGATATCCACGAAACCTCCATCGTTCTTTGGGGGCATTAAGTCCACGAATGGTTGCAAATGGACTACAGGTAGCCGAACATAACCGTATCTGGTCAATGATCGGTTCGCTCGGACCACAGTATCCAGTCCATTCCGTGCGAACACAGCCCACACCATTATGAAGCCACCACCAGCTTGTTGATAACCTGGGTCCATAGCTCGTGGGGTGTGCGCCACATTCGAACCCTACCATCAGCTCTTGTCAACTGAAGTCGGGGTTCTTCTCAGCAGGGTGCGGTTTCCCAGTCGTCTAGGGTCCAACCCATACGGTCAGGAGCCCAGCAGAGGCGCTGCAGCCGATGTCGTGCTGACAGTAACAGCAGTCGTGTCTGTCGTCTGCCGCCGCACCCATTAACACCAAACTTCGCCGCACTCACCTAACGGATACGTTCGTCGTACGTCCCACACTGATTTCTGCGGTTATTCTACGGAGTGTCTTGACACTGTGCAGCTCGGAATATTGAACTCCCTAACTATTTCCGAATGGAAATGGCGCAAGTGTCTAACTCCACTACCATCCCTCGTTCAAAGTCTGTTAACTCCCATCATACGGCCATAATCACTCCGGAATTCTTTTACGCGAATCACCTGAGTACAAATGACAGCTTCGCTAATACAGCGCCCTTTTGCACCTCGCGTGTGCGATTCTGCCGTCATCTATGTACGTGCTTACCGCTATCGCATGACGCCTCAGTGTATTCCTGTCTCCTATCGTATCAAATTTCAGAACAAAACTGTTTTTGTACACTCAAATCTCTACTCATTACTTCCCTGAACAAATACTGAACCTCAAATGTTGGTAACTGCGAGACAGAGCCTCCATGGTGCTACCAATAAGTTCGTTCTTTGTGAACATTGTCGTTTGTACCGAGATCTTCTTCGACTGCAATGTTTCTGACGCTATCCAGTGTAACTTAAGAGCTTGTGAGCTTACTTTCAGTTACGTGTCTTGTGTCTGGTCGATTATTCTAAATACACTATACCTAAAAAGTAAAGCAATTAAATTTTTTACTGTGACCTGGGATTAGCAATATTGTTTTGTCGAAATCAGAGCAAAATTTGTGTGTTTATTGTGTAGCAGTAGTGTACTGTTCCCAAGAAAAGTAATCTAGAACGTCATTTTTGACAAATCACCCAAACTTTAATAGTGACTTTCCTGCTAATTATCCGCGCGGGGTAGCCTTGTCACGGTCCGCGCGGCTCCCCCCGTCGGAGGTTCGAGTCCGCCCTCGGCAATGGGTGTGTGTGTTGTCCATAGCGTAAAATAATTTAAGTTACATTAAGTAGTGTATAGGTCTAGGGACCGACGACCTCTGCAGTTTGGTCCCATTGTAAGTAGGCTGTTTAGGGTTTTATGTTGGAAACGCCACGTAGCGCTCTGTATGAAAATCACTGGCTGTGCTGTGTGCAGTCTGTGGCTAGTTTGCATTGTTGTCTGCCATTGTAGTGTTGGGCTGTTGGCTGTTAACAGCGCGTAGTGTTGCGCAGTTGGAGGTGAGCCGCCAGCAGTGGTGGATGTGGGGAAGTGAGATGGCGGAATTTTGAGAGCGAATGATCTGGACGTGTGTCCATCAGAGATAGTACATTTGTAAGACTGCATGCCATGAACTCCTATATATATTATGACTTTTGAACAATATTAAGGTAAATACATTGTTTGTTCTCTATCAAAATCTTTCTTTTGCTAACTGTGCCTATCAGTAGCTAGTGCCTTCAGTAGTTTGAATCTTTTATTTAGCTGGCAGTGGTTGCACTCGCTGTATTGCGGTAGTTCGAGTAACAAAGATTTTTGTGAGGTAAGTGATTTGTAAAAGGTATAGGTTAATGTTAGTCAGGGCCATTCTTTTGTAGGGATTATTAAAAGTCAGATTGCGTTGCGCTAAAGATATTGTGTGTCAGTTTAAGCACAGTCATGTATAATTGTTCAAAGGGGACGTTTCAGCATAAGACCTTACCACAAATTTCCGATTTTTCCTGCTAATTCTGAGTTACGAAAACATGCAGTTACAGATTTAAATTCTAAATTAACACGAGAACGAAGTACCTTTACAAAAGCTAGCTAAGCAAAATAATAACGTGACAATAGTCTCTTACAAATTCTCTTCTGTTTTTGTGGAAACAAAAAAAATTTTTCAGTAACGGGAAAGTAGTTACAGAAGGGATCGGTGCTTTGGAATCCCTATTCGATGGTGACAGTGTAACCTCCTCCTCACTTATCGACCTTAATGACAGTGAAAAATTAAACCGCGTGTACCTAATGGAAATTTGGGGAAAAGCAATCGTCACCGAAGTTAATCTGTCGGTAAAGAGGGAGGAAAGGGTTACATCTAAATGAAAGGAAAAATGCAAATGAAACTGGTGGAAATTAATTTTGAAAAGGGGTAAAGTTAATAAAGAAAGTAAATGTGCGGCCGTTACGTTAACAATTAACTAGCGGTAATTAGATATTTGAGATTTGGGGGAAATTACGGTCGCCAGTCCTATGGACAATTACTATAGTAACTGAAAAAGAAAGGTTATTACACATATAATTAGCACTAGAAGCGTGGCAACTGAAGGTTGACACGTGTAGTGTGAAAACTGAAAGTTTGTCAGAAGTAACAAATTTCGCTACACTCTGACTTAATTTAGCAAAAGAATTAATAAAACCGGAAAATTGAAAGTTAATTTAGTGACTGAAATTAATAGTGAGCTTTGTTTCTGAAGCACATCGAAATTCAGTAAAATACGGTTAGTCTTGGGCTACCTCAACAATCATTTCAAAAGCTACTTGAATCTACGCAATTTAGAAATAAGAGATTTAACTTTGAACTTGAATTAAATGATTCTGGACAATTAACAATAGTAACATTTAATACGTACCAAGCTGAGCTGCAGTCACAGGTAAGCTAAAATATGCTAACAAAACTCGCACTCTTAATTTGTGCTTGTGTAATCTAAATATTGTAGCCAGCTATGAATATCTTAACTGATCATTGAAATTAAAGCAGTGAAATCGAATGATATCACTTTAATGCTGGCGTTTGAATTTCAACGACACTCGGGTTCATTCCGGAAAAGGAAGGGACCCTGCTTGGTAATGCAATTGGGACAATGAGCAACAAAGGTTCATGCTATGTTGCTGTAATTTATTGAGAAAAATTTAACAATTTGAAAAGCTGAGGTCTGCCATACGGTTCTAAAACTTTACGTGCTTCCAGTCTTCCTTGTTGGTTGATTGAAGGTTTGAAGTCGTCGATCGAGGAGGTGGCGACAGTCACTCATTGTCGGCCGTTGCTGTTGCAGAAGCTGGATGTTGGTGCGCCTTCTTCTCGACACGGTCTCCAGCCGAAACGGGCTCTTGATGTGCGCCAGCTAATGCTTCCCGTCCGCAACACCATGTCAGAAACTATTATCGCAAGTCGAGCGCAATTACATGCTGCCAAACCCCGAAAGCGCGGCAACTCGCGGGAGCGTCACTCAACACACCTGCTCCACTGCACCACCCCAGCCAGACTCCTACTGCTCTGCCCGCGCTCCACGCGGCAGAGTTAACACTACCATAGATCCTAAACACTTTCGTTCTCCAAACGACCTATGGATGTAATCGTTCGATAGCATTGTTTTCCCCAGGCCAGACCCAGCGTAAAAATACAAATAGTATTTACAAAACAAACCAATTATACATCGACATAAATGCATAAATATATATATATACACAAATAATAAAACAATTACATTATATAGAGACACAGAAATGTCATACCTTCAGGTAACAAAATAAGGAAAAATCTATAGTACAATAGATGGAAATAGATGGATATGCATTTCCGGCGTTACAACAGGTAGATCTGCACTGCCGTTGTCAGTAAAACGACTTCAACTGTCTTACCAAAGAGTTGCTAGACATACTGAACAGATTTCTAAAAATTTAGAATCTGACTCACACAGAGGTGACAGAAGTAATGGGATACCGATAAGCACTTATACAGACGGCAGTTGTGTTCAGTACACAAGATACAAAACGCGGAGCTGTCACTTGTACTCGGGTGATTCATATGACAAGGTTTCCTACGTCATTATGGCCGAGCAAAGGGAACTAACAGACTTTGAACGCGGTGTGGCATTGGAGCTAGACGCGTGGGACATTCTCTTTTGTAAATTATTTTGCGGTTCAGCATTTCGAGATCCACAATGTCAAGAGTGTGCCGAAAATACAAAATTTCGTGCTTTAGCTCTCACCACGGACAACGCAGTGGCCGACGGTCTTCACTTAACGACCGACAGCAGCGGCGCTTGCTTAGAGTTGTCAGTGCTAACAGACAAGCAGCACTGCGTGAAATAACCGCAGAAATCAAAGTGGGGCATACGGAGAACATGTTTGTTATGACGGTGAGGCGAAATTTGGCGTTAATGGGCTGTGGTAGCAGACGACCGATGCGAGTGCCGGAAAGCCCTGGCCTGGTCACATGAGTCCCTATGTCACTTAGTAACAGCTGACGGTAGGTTTCGAGTGTGGCGCAGAGCCAACACAGTCACTGATCCAAGTTGTCAACAAGGTACTGCGCGAGCTGCAGGTGGCTCCCATAATGGTATGGGCTGTGTTTACACGGAATGGTCTGGGTCCTCTGGTCCAAGTGAAACGTTCATTCAGTGGAAATTGTTAGGTCCCGTTACTTGTTCCCAAACAATGATGAAATTTTTATGGATGTCACCAGTTTTAAGAACATTCTGGACAATTCGAGTGAACGATTTGACCACCAGATCGCCTGACATGGTGAATGCTATCGATCGTCGAAGGGACATAATCGAGATGTCAGTTTGCGCACAAAATCCTGCGCCGGCAGTACTTTCGGAGTTATGGACGGGTAGAGAGGCAGCATGCGTCGTTGTTTCGGCAGGGGACTTGCACAGTCCATGCCACGTGCAGTTGCTGCACGACGCCGGGCGAAATGAGCTCCAGCACGATATTAGGAGGTGTCACGTGACATTTCTCACCTGAACAAATAACAAACCCATTTAGTTGGGAATTGGAGAGAGAATCAGTTTGATCCCAACAAAACTTTGCCACAAACAATAAGTCCGCTGTTTCTGAACATTATTGTTTGTACCGATAGCTTCTTCCTTTGCTATGTTTTTAGTACTATCCAGTAGAGTTGGGCAACACGATTCTTTTTCCCGATTCGATTCCTACGATTCAATCTCACATTGCGAATCGATTCCTACCATTCGTTCACGATTCTTACACGATTCATTCTAGTCTGCGGTGGCATGATTCTTACGAAATGCAAAAAGTTCTATATCTTACTCACAGATGGCAGGACATGTCTGAAATTGTCAATGGGGTTAGAATCGAACTGTGTCACGATAAGATATGCCAGAAATAGTTTATTTATGAGTAAACATGCATATGACGTTACAAGTGTGATTCTCGATTTATACGTGTAATGCCTTAATTGATGAAAGGTCTCGTTTGATTTGATTGCATCTATTGTTTTATTTCAAATGGTTCAAATGGCTCTAAGCACTATGGGACTTAACTTCTGAGGTCATCAGTCACCTAGAACCTACAACTACTTAAACCTAACTAACCTAAGGACATCACACACATCCATGCCCGAGGCAGGATTCGAACCTGCGACCGTAGCGGTAGCTCGGTTCCAGACTGTAGCGGCTAGAACCGCACGGCCACTCCAGCCGGTGTTTTATTTCAGTATGCCAGGAAAGATGAGTCAATTTGTGCGAAAGGTGGTGCAAAATTACGTGGTATGCCAGTTTGGTTGTGTGGCTTGAACGTATCAAACTACAGACGTCTTTTTTATAGTAACAAAATCTAGCAGTGAGGCAGACGTGGTTTGGCTCATATCATCCCATGTTTTTCTGTGCTAAGATGTCTTTCCAAGTCCACATCACCCTTGTATTTCATAACGCAGCTGGCAGCCCTACCACACAGCAAATTTAGCTTAACTTTCATTTCTTCTAAATACAAAACATAGGTATTTTGCTTTTAATTTGTCTGAGAACTTGCCGCTGCCACTACTATTTACGTGAGAAGACGACATACTTATAAACAGTAGGATTCAATCGTATACAGCGACATTATTTCACTAAAGTTTAATATGAATCTGAACACGATAACATTCGAAAACTGGAAATTATTAATCAAAAAGCTTTTGTTTAAAGACAGTATTACACGGCGATCCGCCAAGAAAGGTATTGGTTAGAGAGCCTATATTCTCTCTATATAGGCTCTGTAACATTGGTCTAGTGCGACAGCCATTTAGGGGCAGCACTGGTGGAACTAACAGAATTAGCAAAATGGAAGCATAGCGTACTAAGAATCGATGAATCGTTGGAACTTGGAATCGTCACGACTCGGAAAAAAATGGTTCAAATGGCTCTGACCACCATGCGACTTAACTTCTGAGGTCATCACTCGCCTAGAACTTAGTACTAATTAAACCTAACTAACCTAAGGACATCACACACATCCATGCCCGAGGCAGGATTCGAACCTGCGACCGTAGCGGTCTCGCGGTTCCAGACTGAAGCGCCTAGAACCGCTCGGCCACACCGGCCGGCCCGACTCGGAAACACGCAATCGTTCTTACGATTCTTTTGAACGACGATTCGTCCGTATCACGATTCGATTCTTACGATTCTTTATTTAGAGTCGTTCAAATGAACGATTCATTCACGAATCGCCACAACTCTACTATCCAGTATAATTTCGGAGCTTGTAAGTGTAGGTTCAGTTGCGTCTCGTCTGTCTGATCGATTATTCTCAATTCAATATGGCCAAAAGACCAGAACTTACAGTTTTAACAGTGATTGGAAAGAGCAGCATTGTTTTCTCGAATTCGAGGGAAAGCCTTTGTATTTATTGCGTAATAGTGGTGTGCCTCCCGAGAAAGATAATATAGAACGTCACTTTAGTAGTAATTTTGAATTACGAAAATATAAAGGTAGAGGCTTAAAATGTAAATTAACATTACAACAACGTGTGTTGCTAAAGTCAGCTCAGCAAAATACACTGCAAGAAATTTAAAGAATAATTTTCTCGGAACCCTCTAATTGTCTCTCATTACGACGCATAGGTTTCCAGTTTGGTTCAAAGGTAACTCCAACCTCCCTCTTTAATGGTGCAAAAGTGTGGCACCCAGCGACGCCACGCTCGGATTCGGCGACGCTTAAACACAAAAAAAAGGCCACATCTCAGAATTTGATGTGTAAGTAAGCTGTTTAGGTTTTTATATTGATAACGCCACGTAGCGCTCTATATGAAAATCGCTGACCGTGCTGTGTGAAGGCTGTGGTTGGTTTGCATTGTTGGAGTATATGCTATTGTAGTGTTGGGCAGTTGGCTGTTAACAGCGCGTAGCATTGCGCAGTTGGAGGTGAGCCGCCAGCAGTGGTGGATGTGGTGAGAGAGATGGCGGAGTTTTGAGAGCGGATGATCTGGACGTGTGTCCATCAGAGACAGTAAATTTGTAAGACTGGATGTCATGAACTGCTATATATTATGACCTTTGAACACTATTAAGGTAAATACATTGTTTGTTCTCTATCAAAATCTTTCATTTGCTAACTATGCCTATCAGTAGTTAGTGCCTTCAGTAGTTTGAATCTTTTATTTAGCTGGCAGTGGTTGCACTCGCTGTATTGCGGTAGTTCGAGTAACGAAGATTTTTGTGAGGTAAGTGATTTGTAAAAGGTATAGGTTAATGTTAGTCAGGGCCATTCTTTTGTAGGGATTTTTGAAAGTCAGATTGCATTGCGCTAAAAATATTGTGTGTCAGTTTAGTGTTGATCAGAATAAGTAAAGAGCGAAATGTCTGAGTACGTTGAAATAACGTAAGGGGTTAACCAGCATAGTAATTCATAAATTTTTCTAAGGGGACGTTTCACATGTGAGTTGCAAGGCTGGGCTAATGTTGTTACACTGGCACCGAATTTTGCCACAATTCTGCCCAACGCCACCGCGGACACTGGGAAGTTCATCAGACGCTCTCTCACTCAGTTTCACTCCTTCTTTTGACGCCTCTGCGACGGAGTACAGAACCGCAACGCCTAGCGTCCAAATCACAATGTCTTCTTAGGAGTGGCGGGAGAAAAACTTTCAGACACAACGCCGCTCAGAATCCACACGAAAGGTCTCAGAGGTGGCACAGAGGGCGTCCTCTAGGGCGTTGATTCCCACACATTCCGCGGTCGAAAGCAACAGTTCGCAGTGCAGTAGGCAACGGGATGACGTCCGTGACCACGGTCCACACTCCTGCCAACCTCTGGGCGTTTCAACTCTACTCTACGAACACCCTGGTGCTGCAGCCGCGATGGACGTGACACCGCTTTGGAGTGTAGCGTCGCCACACTTTTTGCTCCCGTATACAAAGAGGAAACAGTGCGGACCGTCAAAGCAATTGGACAGAACTTGAACGTGATCCGAAGCGGCAAAGAGTGTTTACGCTTTTGCAGCCTGAACTGAGGTGAAATTTGGTGCCAATGTGACATCATTAACACAGCTTACAAACAGCTCACACGAACTTCTGAGCTGTGGCCTTTTATCGGTGTCGACACCTCGGTGTTTGAAGAGTCGCCGAGCCCGAAGGTGATGTCGCAGTTCGCTGCACTTCGCCACCGCTACAGAGGAAGCCCGTAGGCACCTTTGCGCCAAATTTCAAACTTATGCGTCGTAATGGAGGACAATTACGAGATGTCGATAAAATGATCCTTTACGTTTGTAGCGCAATATAGTAACGTGAAAACAATCTCTGACGAAGTCTGTTAAGTTTTAGCGAAAAGGAAAAACAAAATCTTTCATTGACGGAAACATAATTGAAGAAACAATTACCTCTGCCGCTCAATCTCTGTTCGATGGTCACAAAGATAAATTTGCACTTATGATTTCTGTAGAAAGACTTCAGTTGCCTCACCGCACTGTTGCTAGACGTGTAGAACAGATTGATAAAAATTTAGAATCTCAATTACATCAGGGCGTGCAGTCGGGTGAATATTTTTCGCTTCATCTCGATGAACAAGTACTGATATTTTCGATATTAGACAGCTGTGTTCGTATATTAGAATGGTGTTTCATGATTTTATGGTTGAGAAGGACTTTCTAAAAGTGCTGCCACTTCATGAACATACGAGGGGAGAAGAAATATTTAATGCATTCCTAAAATCTGTGAAAGGCAGAAACTTCCCACTCCATAAATTTTTTCGTGTAATGATTGGAAAGAACAATAGGTTTCTTGCTCTTTGCGCCAAAGATAATTCATTTCTCAAATTCGTTTCTTATCGTTTATTATCCATCAGAAATGATTATTAGCAAAGGTTTTTTAAGTTTGACCAAGTCATGGAAGTTGTAACTCATGTGGTAAATTTATTTATTTATTTATCGTGTCAAAAGTACAGAAATATCAAAAAATATATAAAAGTGTTGACATAATTTTACACAAAAGAACACCAAAAATTGGACACTACAAGTGCATTTGGTGTAGCTCTCATAAGGTCTTGCATGGTGGAGGTGGTTGGTGATGGGGAACACTGAAGGAAATGGCTGTTAGTCTGCTCAACGGCCGGCGGGTGTGGCCGAGTGGTTCTAGGCGCTTCAATCTGGAACCGCGCGACCGCTACAGTCGCAGGTTCGAATCCTGCCTCGGACATGGATGTGTGTGATGCCCTTAGGTTAGTTAGGTTTAATTACTTCTAAGTTCTAGGCGACTGATGACCTCAGAAGTTAAGTCGCATAGTGCTCAGAGCCATTTTTTTAGGTTTCTTGGCAGATATCACCTCAGAATTAAATGAGCTAAGCTTGCAATTGCAAGGGGAAAACTGAAACATTTCAGCTGTGATATGCTTTTCAGAGGAAACTACAACTATAGGTTGCAAATTTAAAAAGAAGGTTCCTATAACACTTTCCAGCTTCAGTTACGGAAACCGTAAATGCCGGCGAATGTGATTATCTATCTTTGTCAAACATCTTTAAAACCTAGTCACAGAATTTAGTAACAGGTTTAGCCGGTTTGCAACACTTGAATCACTGACTGTCTTTATCAGCACTCCATTCGTTTCAGTTGACATTACTGAACCTGGAGGTAGGATAAGTGAGATCTCCGGAAACTGTAATCTTGAAGAACTGCAGACAGAAATTTAAGCTGTTCGAGAAAATATTTCTTTGAAATCATGTTTTGCTACTTCAAGAAATTTCTGGACTCTGCTGGGCAATAATAAATATCCCATTATCTTTAGTGTTCCTTTAAAAACTTTTTCCTGTTCGGGCTAAGCATATCTTTGTAAGTTTCATTTACATCTATAATCATCATCAAGAATAAATACCGATCCAGACTGAGAAACTCACAGCTAGATAACGCATTAAGAACAGCTTGTTCCAGCTACATATTAGATTTTTCTAAACTTACAGTGAACAGCCGTTGACAAACTTCACATTAATTATGTAAGATGAAAATCCAAGCAACTTTAATTATAATTCTTCTTCTTCCGCTTTTACGGCCTCATTGGACCATTTCAGTTAATCATTTTCTGGTCATATTCTTCACCAGGTATTGTTTCCGAATTGTCCAACATCTTTGCATTCGTTCTGATCATTTTCGTCATTCCTAATACGCAAATATACTTTGATTGCTTGTCGTTAGCCGTTTTTTAATCATCCAGGGTTAACTGTAGCTCTTTTTTATCCATTCTACTTGTTGCTTCACGTTCCTAAGTTTCTCTATAGTTTTTGTTCGTAACCTGGTTTCTGATGTCATAATGTTACCAAACAGTGATCATTTTTCCCTATAGTACATCTACTACATTTTCATGGATACTCTTCAAATCACACTCAAGTGCCTAGTAGAGGGTTCATCGAACCATCTTCACAATAATTCTTTATTATCCCACTCTCGAACAGTGCACGGAGAAAACGAACATCTATATCTTTCCGTGTGAGCCCTGATTTCCCTTATTTTATTATGATGATCGTTTCTACCTGTGTAGGTTTCTGCCAACTTTTTTTTTTTTTGCATTCGGAAAGTTGGTGATTGAAATTTCATGAGAAGATTACGCCTCAGCGACAAACGCCTTTGTTTTAATGATGTCCACCCCAATTCCTGTATCATGTCCGCCACACTCTCTCCCCTATTTCTCGAAATTACAGAACTGTCTGCTCTTCTATGAACTTTCTCGATGTACTCCGTTACTGCTATCTGGTAAGGATCATACACCGCGCAGCAGTAATCCAAAAGACGACGGACAAGCGTAGTGTAGGCTTCTCTTTAGTAGATCTAAGTATTCTACCACTAAATCGCAGTCCCTGGTTCGCCTTCACCACAACATTTTCTAGATGGTCTTTCCAGTTTAAGCTGTTCGTAACTGTAATTCGTAGGTATTTAGTTGAAATTACGGCCTTTATATTTGACTGCTTTATCGTGCAACCAGAGTTTTACGGATTCCTTTTAGGCTCATGTGGATGACTTCACACTTTTCATTATTTATGGTCAATTGCCAATGTTCGTAGCATAAGGATATCTTTTCTAAATCGTTTTGATCTTCTGATGACTTTACTAGTCGATAAATGACAGCATCATCCGCAAACAATCTAAGACGGCTGCTCAGATTGTCTCCTAAATCGTTTATATAGATAAGAACACCAGAGGGCCTATATCACTACCTTGTGGAACGCTAGAAATCACTACTGTTTTACTCGACGACTTTCCGTCGGTTTCTACGAACTGTGACCTCGCTGATAATGAATCAAGAATCCAGTTGCATAACTGAGACGATGTTCCATAAGCGCGCATTTTGATTACAAGCCGATTGTGAGGTACAATGTCAAAAGCCTTCTGGAAAGCTAGAAATACGGAACCAATTTGAAATCCCTTGTCGATAGCTAGTTGTGTTTCACAAGAGCGATGTTTTCTAAACCCGTGTTGACTGTGTGTCAGTAGACCGTTTTCTTTGAGGTAATTAACAATGTTCGAACACAGTATATGTTCCAAAATCTTGCTGCATATAGACGTTAATGATATGGACCTGTAATTAGTGGATTTCTACTATTGCCTTTCTTCAATATTGGTGTGACCTGTGCAACTTTCCAGTCCAGCGAGCAGTGGTATGTGATTGTTAAATACGGAGCGATTGCATCAGCATGCCCTGAAAAGAACCTCATTGGTTTACAGTCTGGACAGGAAGACGTGCTTTTATTAAGTGATTTAAGTTGCTTCACTACTCCGAGGATATCTGCTTCTAAGTTACTCACGTTGGTAGCTGTTTTTGGTTTGAATTCTGGAATATTTACTTCGTCCTCTTTGGGGGAGGAATTTAGGAGGCTGTGTTTAGTAACTATGCTTTAGCAGCAATGTCATCGATAGTACTTCCATTGCCATCGTGCGGAGAAGGTATTGATTCTGTCTTGGCACAAGTGTACTTTGCATACGAACAGAATCTCTTTAGATTTTCTGCCAGGTTTCGAGACAAAGTTATGGTGTGGAAACTTTTATAAGCACCTCGCATTGAAGTCCGCTCTAAATTTCAGCTCCTTTAAAAGCTCACCAATCTTGAGGATTTTGCGTTCGTTTAAATTTCTTGTTTCTGCAAAGTGTTCTGACCCGTACTGTGTACCAAAGGGGATCAGCTCTATCGTTTATTGATCTATTTGGTATAAATCTCTCAGTTTTTATCGATACTATTTCTCTATATTCATTCCACATCTGGTCTCCGTTTGCATTGTTAATTTGGAAGCAGTGGAGGCTGTCTCTCAGCAAGCGAATTTTTATCTGTGTTTTTCAATATGTATATTTTTCGTTTGGTGTTGGAGGATTTAGGAGTTACGGTATTCAGTCTCGCTCCGAGAACCGTGTCTTCGCTAATCCCTGTATCCGTTTTGATGCTCCTTATTATCTCCAGATTATTTATTGCTAGGAGGTCAAGTGTGTTTTTACAACCGTTTACTATTCGAGTGTACTCATGTACTAACTGTTAGAAATAATTTTCAGAGAATGGATGCATGGACACCTCCGGATCTAAACACGTATTTTGGCCAACATATCTAGAGTAAATTGAAGTCACCACGAATTATAATTGTATGACTCGGGTAGTGTTTGAAAGTAGACTAAAGTTTTTTTTTTTTTGAACGTTTCAGCAATTGTACCATCTGAGTTGGGAAGTCGGCAAAAGGATCCAATTATCACGTTATTCCGGTTGCCAAGAGCGACTCACAGGAGCTGTCTGCTTCAACTTCAATACAAGACGAACGACCTCTAACGGCAACAAACACGCCACAGTTGAGCTCTGGTACTTTCCCCACACAGCTACGACAGCTTACACCTGATATATCGGTGGTTCCTAGGTCTACGTTCTTCCTGTGTTCGACCGGCATCCTTTTAGACTAAAGTTTGTTTTTTTTTGAACGTTTCAGCAATTGTACCATCTGAGTTGGGAAGTCGGCAAAAGGATCCAATTATCACGTTATTCCGGTTGCCAAGAGCGACTCACAGGAGCTGTCTGCTTCAACTTCAATACAAGACGAACGACCTCTAACGGCAACAAACACGCCACAGTTGAGCTCTGGTACTTTCCCCACACAGCTACGACAGCTTACACCTGATATATCGGTGGTTCCTAGGTCTACGTTCTTCCTGTGTTCGACCGGCATCCTTTTAGACTGAAGTCCTTTCTGTGTTTCCCCGAGACCCTCTAACCTAAAAAAACCGCCCAGTCCACGCAAAACAGTTCCCTGCTACCCATGTAGCCGCCTACTGACATATTTGGCGGAATCGGAAACCCCGCCGGCCTACGGCGAAAGTCGAGGCATCTGCAGCCGTCTGAGCCTCTGATTCAGACCCTCCACTCGTCTCCGAACCAGAGGTCCGCAGTCGGTCCTGTCGACTATGCAGCAGTAACGGGCGCCAGTTCGCTGCACACAACTTCATTTGGCACTATTCGCCATCGTCCATGTTTTTGATATTTCTTATTTAAGCACGTTCTATCTGCTCTCCTCTCTACTTTTAGGATTTTGTCAATTATGCTTTTCTGGATGACCTTGAAAGAGTTTCACTTCCTTATGTCATCTCTTGTTGAACAACAGTCTTGTAGTTTTTTAATTTAGTTTTGATTGATGGACATTTTTATTGTATGCAGACCGTGTTAGTTTTTGAGCTTTTATCATTTCGTTAGTTCTTTCTTGCCAAGAGGTTTCGCATTCAAGTTGTGTGTTATAATTTCTCGCAGGTATTTAAACTGTTTCACTATTTTTACTTTCCCGTTATTTATTGTTATGTGGTTGTTACTAGTGGATCCACTACCATTGTCTCCATCTTTTCGAATGATATCTGGAGTCCCATTTTTGTGCTATATTTTGCAATCCTGTTATTTGATTTCTGGCTTTTTGAAAGTTTTTGGTTGGTAACACTAGGTAACCTGTGAATCCCAAGCAATTTAAGTTCATTCGGTTTCCCTTGGCTCCAGTTGTTAACTTCTTAGGATTCTTCTTGTGCCATTCCCTCATCATGTACTCCAGAGTACATCTGAAAAGTAATGGCGATAAGCCATACCCCTGTCTTAACTTTGTTTTAAGGTAAATGAGTCTGATATTTCTCTTCTTTACGAGAACTTTGGAGAAAAGAGAACCACTTTTATGAATATCAAGAGCTCAGATGGAAACCCAGTTCTAAGCAAACAAGGGAAAGCAGAAAGGTGGAAGGAGTATATACAAGGGCGATGTACTTGAGGACAATATTATGGAAATGGAAGAGGATGTAGATGAAGATGAAATGGGAGATATGATACTGCGTGAACAGTTTGACAGAGCACTGAAAGACCTGAGTCGAAACACGGCCCCGGGAGTAGACAACATTCCGTTAGAACTACTGACAGCCTTGGGAGAGCCAGTCCTGACAAAACTCTATCATCTGGTGAAGAAGATGTATGAGTCAGGCGAAATACCCTCAGACTTCAAGAAGAATATAATAATTCCAATCCCAAAGAAAGCAGGTGTTGACAGATGTGAAAATTACCGAACTATCAGTTTAATAAGTCACAGCTGCAAAATAATAAAGCGAATCCTTTACACACGAATGGAAAAACTAGTAGTACCAACGTCGGGGGAAATCAGTTTGGATTCCGTAGAAATATTGTAACACGTGAGGCAATACTGACCCTACGACTTATCTTAGAAGCTAGATTAAAGAGAGGCAAACCTACGTTTCTAGGATTTGTAGACTTAGATAAAGCTTTTGACAATGTGAACTGGAATACTCTCTTTCAAATTCTGAAGGTGGCAGGGGTAAAATACAGGGAGCGAAAGGCTATTTACAATTTGTACAGAAACCAGATGGCAGTTATAAGAGTCGAGGGACACGAAAGGGAAGCAGTGTTTGGGAAGGGAGTGAGACAGGGTTGTAGCCTCTCCCCAACGTTATTAAATCCGTATATTGAGCAGGCAGTGAAGGAAACAAAAGAAAAATTTGGAATAGGTATTAAAATCCATGGGGAAGAAATAAAAACTTTGAGGTTCGCCGATGACATTGTAATTCTGTCAGAGATAGCAAAGGACTTGGAAGAGCAGTTGAACGGAATAGATAGTGTCTTGAAAGGAGAATATAAGATGAACATCAACAAAAGCAAAACGATAATAATGGATTGTAGTCGACTTAAGTCGGGTGATGCTGAGGGAATTAGATTAGGAAATGAGGCACTTAAAGTAGTAAAGGAGTTTTGCTATTTGGGGAGCAAATTAACTGATGATGGTCGAAGTAGGATATAAAATGTAGAGTGGCAATGGCAAGGAAATCGTTTCTGAAGAAGAGAAATTTGTTAACATCGAGTATAGATTTAAGTATCAGGAAGTCGTTTCTGAAAGTATTTGTATGGAGTGTAGCCATGTATGGAAGTGAAGCATGGACGATAAATGCTAAAGATTAGATGGGTAAATCATATAGCTAATGAGGAGGTATTGAATAGGATTGGGGAGAAGAGGAGTTTGTGGCACAACTTGACTAGAAGAAGGGATCGGTTGGTAGGACATGTTCTGAGGCATCAGGGGATCACCAATTTAGTATTGGGGGGCAGCTGGAGGGTAAAAATCGTAGAGGGAAACCATGAGATGAATACATTAAGCAGATTCAGGAGGATGTAGGTTGCTGTAGTTACTGGGAGATGAAGAATCTGGCACAGGATAGAGTAAGCATGGAGAGCTGCATCAAACCAGTCTCAGGACTAAAGACCACCACAACAACAACATTTCTCTTCTGAACTTCACTTTAGAATTGGTGTTTGTTAGAGTTAACTTTATCATTTTTATTAATTTGGTATGGAAACAAGAATGGCGTAGTGTCTTCATCACTGAAGAGCTGTGAATACAATCGTAAGCTTTTTTAAACTCTACGAATGTTATGACTTGTCGTTGTTGTCTTCTTTTGTAGAAATCCGTTACCAACTGTTCTCGGCAGCTTCTCTCCTTTGTATCCTCTGAGTTCCAGTACAAGTTGATCTTTACAACGATTGTACAGAATTCTTCACATAGTGCCATCGTAGGTTCTTCTAGTTAGTAGTCAGAAAGTTTTAATGTTAGTATCTAGCTGCAGAAAATTTTGAAGAAGACGATAGACGGTTTGGACGAGCAGTGTAATAGCAAATACAATCAATATTTAAGGAATTTTGAAGGAGAAAAGGTTGTGTAGTAATTAATGATAAACAGTGGTGCATTTACTAAGATTGGTCCTCTCTTTACTTTCTTTCTATGTTTATTATGTGTAAGCGCGTTAGTGATTCCCTCGCAGTACATTATATGGTAGTAGGCAGGTCGGAAGGGACAGTGGATAAAATTTGGGAGGATAATTTGCTAATGATGAGGACAAGAAGTCAGCGTAAGTGGGGGGACGGGAAGGGGAGTGGGGTTGGTTGGTGAGAGAGGAAGGGCATGATCTACCTCCAACGCTCAGGCTGCTCCAAGGGCCCGGACATTACACATTTATTATACTTTAAATGCGAATACGCGAAAGGCGAGTTTAATTTGTCAGAGTTTAAATTTATGGTGCGAAGAATATCATCTTCCCTCGTAGAACATTGTGATATAGGGTAAGAAAAGCCACTCTGTTACGTAGCGCTTTCGTTCCTTTACGAGGCATTCTTCCTTCATTGTTTTCGATCTCGCTTCTGTACAGAACAGCAAAAGGAGCCGGGAAAACCCGCTCTGCCGTGTCGTACAGTCTTGCTTTATTGCTTTCCTCGGCGTGTGGTGTCAAGTTGACTACGAAGCGCAGCCCGGCTGTTGCGGCGATCAGATTCCCTTTACTGTACGTCGAGAACTCATGCTATGAAGTACATTTTGGCATAGGCTGGATGCACTTCCAAAGAGTGGGTTGTTTTTTGCTGCTCGTATTATACGCACACATTCGACGAAGTAGCTAATGGGACCACTTTAGTCGATAAAAATCAAATGAGATCGACCAGTATTAACTGACTTCTAACCATCGCTAACGTGAAATGGCAGACTACACTGTTTAGTGCATCTGTCTCTACGAGGACAAACACGATATGCTCAGTTATTGGTTGCTGAATTTTATGTGTAACTGATTTTGGAATCATGTTATTTGTTGACGTGTTGGACTCACTAAACACAATCTTTGCTGTCTAAAGATGGTAGCGATCGGAAAGGAGTCAATGCAAAATCCGACATTCGATTGCCGCAGCTGTTTTCATCAGTCGCCTCGCCGGAAGTATTCTTAGAATGCACATGAGGTGTTGTTATACTCAAATGGCATACTACGTTGTGAAACAGAGCTTTATGTTTTGTCTAAATTATTGTTTAATTGGCCAAATGCGAGTAGGACACGCGCTCTGAGGGTCCCGTACAAACTTAATTACGTATATAGACAGTTGAACCTTCCCGGGAATCGACAGACTCGACGATTTTTGCCCGCTATCGATATCGATACAGGCAAGATATCGGTGCTGGCAATTCCAAGAGTTTCGATAATGTTTCTTCGTGTGATATAATTAGAAATTAACAAATTTCGGGCTTTTTCCTTTATTTGTATTGAGAAACCTTTTTCATGCCAAATTTCTTGATTCTAGGTCAACTGCAAGTATCCTATAGGTTTTGATGAGTGAGTTTGCGAGTATTAGAACACGTGACACAAACGGCAGTTGGTTTTGACTGCACTGACGCGGAAGATTAAATGTTTTACACGGCCAAGGCACTGTAGACCTTAGTGGGTAATATAAATTTCAACCTGATACCTCCAGCCGCTCCTGAGAAAGAGGGGTCTCAACAATCGGATTGACATACAGACGGACGGTGAACAAACCGATCCTGTAAGGCTGCGGTCACAGTGGTTGTGATATCGGTGGATTCTGCCGACAACCGACATCGGCCGGAGACGGCCGATCTTTTCAAATCAGAAGGCTACGCCACTATGTGGACGTTCACATTATGGCCGATCCGACTTCGGGAGACAATCGGTGAAATTCAAATCAGTTGGTTTTCTTCGGTCAAATCGAGCTACGTTCTCGCACACGAAATATGTAGCGTGAGAAACTCGTAAGTTTAGCCCAAGAAAGAGTGAATTTGTGTCATCCTGAGGATGAAAATGTCGTAATCGGTATATAGTTCAGAATTTGTGGAATGAAATCGAAGGTTTATTCGAAACCTCAAATAGGCAAAATGTTCATTCGAAATTTTAGGCATAGACTACAACCTCAAAAATTAATTTGTTCAAGTGAAGAGGGTAGCGTATCTTATGTGCCTGTAGCTACGGTACGGAATCTTTTTTGTGGTAGGCTGTCGTTAGTTGTCTACAAGTTACTGCTTACTGCTTACTGGCGTTTTATGCCACTGGTGCCGCTGTTAATATGAAATGGGTTTGCAGATGTTGTGTACGGCATTTACGAGGGTAGTTCAGTAAGTAATGCCCCACATTTCTTTTTTTTAAAAAAAGCCCATAATGTACATAGAGAAACATCCTTCTTGGTACTTCACATTTGCTGTTTGTTCTGTTCGCCCCGGTGAAGTTTCGAATCATTTCGGCAAATGGCAGAGCCGTAGTACAGCGTCAAAATGGCGTCTACATACGACTCTCGTTACAAGCAGCGTGCTGTTATTGAATTCTTGTGTACAGCAAAAGAGACTGTCGTGAACATCCATAAATGTTTGTGTGCAGTGTATGGCGATGCTGCAGTTCATAGCAGTACAGTTGGGCAATGGGTGAAGAAAGTTACAGCCTCAGGAAATTCAAAAACAGAGCTCCACGATCAGCCACGCTCGGGACGTCCTGTCACAGCCACCGCTCCAGACATGCTGAATCGTGGGGATGCCATTATTCGTGCCGACCGGCGCATCGCAACTCGACAATTGGCTCCACAGTTGTCGGTCAGCATTGGAACTGCGTCTGCAATGATCGATACGCTCGGATACTCAAGGAGATGCTCACCATGGTTTCCACGAATGCTCACAGCGGACCACAAGATTCAAGGTAAGGCCACTTCATCTGAATTGTTGGAGCCTTTTGAGACCGATGGAGAGACCTTTCTGCCACGCATCGTTACGGGGGACCAAAGCTGGGTGCTTCACTTTTCGCCGGAAACAAAAAGGCAGTCCATGGAGAGGTATCATCCTCATTCACACAAAAGATGAAATTCAAGAAAACCCCCTCTGCCGGAAAAGTCATCGTGACAGTCTTCTGGGATTGTGATGGCGTCATTCTCGTGAGTGTGACGCCGAGGGGGTCAATCTCCAATTCAGAGGCATACCTGAAGACTCTGAGTAAACTCAAGAACCGTTTCCGACGTGTTCGATCGGACAAGAATCCAGCAGAAATCTTCCTCCAACACGATAATGCACGCCCACACAGAAGTCTGAGAACCCGGGAACGAATCACCAAATTGGGTTGGACATCATTACCTCATCCATCAGCCCGCATCTCGTGGTCGTGCGGTAGCGTTCTCGCTTCCCACGCCCGGGTTCCCGGGTTCGATTCCCGGCGGGGTCAGAGATTTTCTCTGCCTCGTGATGGCTGGGTGTTGTGTGCTGTCCTTAGGTTAGTTAGGTTTAAGTAGTTCTAAGTTCTAGGGGACTTATGACCACAGCAGTTGAGTCCCATAGTGCTCAGAGCCATTTGAACCACCTCATCCATCCTGCAGTCCAGACATGGCAGCCTCAACTTCCATCTCTTTGCGCTGTTCACAGATTCTACACGGGGAACACATTTTGAAGATGAGGAGAGTGTAAAGTCATGCAGTGAAAACATGGCTACGCCCACATGATAAGAACTTTTGGCAGCAAGGAATACATGTTCTTCCACAACGTTGCCGTACAGCCATAGAACGTGATGGAGACTACATACGAAAATAGGACATGGACAACACATATTGATGTATATTGTTACCAAATTCTGACTCTTAAGAATAAACATGTTCTGAGAAAAAATGTGGGGCATTACTTATTGAACGACCCTCGTATTTACACTTTTAAGTACTTTCGGCTTTCAGAGTACCTTATGCTACGCTTTATGCTTGTCTTTCACTCGCGTGCTAAATGACAGTCGCTGAAGGTTAACTGACGTACGTCAGCATAACTTTAAATAAATGTAGCGAAACAGAGTGTTACTAACTTCCTTTCCAAGGTCACCACGAATTATCTCGAGTATGTAACAGAACGTTTCTCCCTTCATCTCACATATTCCTAAAATTTGTCTGGTTATTCCGATAACTGAGGACAAGGTGTGTAGTACTCATCAAGTTCCTTACGAGACAGGAAAGCTCATTCACGTGCACTCGGCGTCCCTTTAATACCAGAAGTCGCTATGCAGCCCTCATGTCCAGACATAGAGGCGACGTGGTATCCACCCCACCCTGAGGTTAAAATCTAACCTATTTCATACATAGAATAGACTCTAACCTAATCTGACCTCCTTGGCACTGCCAAAAACTGACGGAGGAGATCGGACGCACTGTGACGACGATGTCGGCCGATGTTATCGGGCGACCATTGGCGACGATGTCTGACAACCGCTGTCGGTGCGTTTTCACCGAGTGGGGCACGGATCCCTAAGAACAGCTGATTATGCTCCCGGGAATGGCGCATTAACATCTCTAAAGAACTGCAATAAAAAATTATAGCAATTTGTAATTGACAGACTTTACTGAAAACCTAGGAAAATCAAAGCTTTGATTAAAATTTTTACAAGAATGCACAGGGACCGTTAGCACGGTGACCATTGTTGCGGATTTCCTTGAAGCGGCAACAGAGAGAAGCGCCGAATGACACTGGAGTGCAGCTTCACAATGGACATATCCGTGTGTGGAGGCTTTACATCTACATCTACATCTATACTCCGCGAGCCACCTTACGGTGTGTGGCGGAGGGTACTTATTGTACCACTATCTGATCCCCCCTTCCCTGTTCCATTCACGAATTGTGCGTGGGAAGAACGACTGCTTGTAAGTCTCCGTATTTGCTTTATAGTATGGGATGTCATTGTGTTCATAACACAATCACTTCTGATTGGCAGTGCCAGCAATTTGGAGAGTACCCGTTACGTTTCTGATAGTCATTACATTTATTACGTGTTAAGCCAGGCGAGTGTGCCGTGTTTCCGAAGTCTCCGTGACGTTATCTTCCAACCAAATAACACAAGACCACATGACAGTGGTGACATGACCTACCGCGGTACGGAGTGTGTTTGGCTGTGGTCTGACCAGCGCGTCCGGCAGACCTCTCACCCACCGAAAACACCTGGTCACGGGCTGCCACCACTCCCCAGCTGCCATGACCGATGAACTCCGGCACGCAGTTGAAGCCAGAATGTGGTGATGTGACCGTATCTGTCATCCAACGTCAGCTAGATTCGATGTCCAGCGAAGTTGGTGCCACTGTTTGTGCCAGAGGTAGCAGCCCTGTCTGCTAAATTTTTCACCCTGTGTAGCCTTAAATCACCTGCAAATTTAATCATTTCGTTATATGCTAACCTTCCTGGCGTTGTAGATTTAATTACCTGCAACACCAGGTGTACATTGTTCATTTTGTACAAAGAAAGAATGTGCTGAGATGTGGTGACATTACCCGGCTGTTTGAATAGGTTTTTACATTCTCCCCTCAGGTGGTCTCCACACAGGTTCCTGATTAGTCACTTTTATATTGTTAAATCCTTTATGCTACTGTATATTGATCCAGAATATTATGCCACATGACATCGCCGAATCGATATAACGCAATTATAGAACTTTGGTTAGATCCTTGTCACCAATTAAAACAATCCTGTGGGCAGAAATGTTCCCAGTTCAGTACTTCACACAATTCGAGGGAGTGTACACACCACTTTAGCGAACTGTCTATTTGGGGACCCAGAAAACTGAAGGACTGCACTCTAATTAATTCCTTATTAATAATTTCTATTTTTTTCTTCCTCCATTTTGTGTGTTGTGTGACAGTGTCTACGTTGTGACTGGTTGTCATAAAGTATCAGAACTTTGTAGTTGACAATCCCAGCAACTCTCCTCATACAAGGTTAGCCTAATTGATTCATAAGGTTTCAAAGCACTGTTTATTGACAAGTATACGACATGCAAAGACTGGTGATACATGGAAAGATAGGTACACTCACCGAGCTGTAAACCTTACTCGAGGCTCACGTGCACGCAGTCCTGTGACAGTATTTTACAAGACGGAGGCAATGCAGTTGTGGTTGTTGCTACAGCTGACTACTGACTCCCCGACTTTCGTTTTCCAACAGGACGGGGCTCCACCACACTGGAGCACATGTGTCTGCGACAGGGAACTGCCACGTCTCTGGGTAGGGAACACTGGTGTGGGTGACATCTGTTGCCAGCGCCGTCCAGGTGATTTCTTCCTGTGGGGTTATGGCAGGGGCAGTGCTCAAAGAACTGCAGGAATGTAGCTCTGCTGCTGTCGTGTGACTAGGGCCTCCCGTCAGGTGCAAGTCTTTCGACTGGACGCCACCTCGGCGACTTGCGCGTCGAACCGCCACTGTAAAAGCATGCTAGTGAATATATGGGCAGAACTGGATGACATTTGGACGCTTGACCAAGAGCGCACACATTCAGGTAGCTTCACACCTAAAACCAATTCCAACAAATAAAAACATACAACTGCTGTAAGTTTGGGAAACTTGCAACTGTTGTGAGTTTGGCAAACTTACAACTGTTGACAATTGTTAAAAAATGTTGACAACAGTTTCAAATTCTTGTAAACACACGTTCGGCGTTTTTATTTTTTGTTACAGAAAAGCAATGGAATTGGATTCTGACTATGAAGATTTGCCATTTGTTGTGGTGGGAGATGATGCTTTTGCCCTTTTAGAGCACATGATGAAACCATACGCAGGATGGCAAGAGAAAGGCAGCCAGGAAAGAATTTTAATTACCGAATATCTCGCGCTAGAGGAACTGTGGAGAATTTTTTTGGAGATTGTAAGCAATTTTTCGGTGTCTTAGAACAACTATGCTCTTAAGTCCTTAAAAAGCAACATTAGTGACATCTGCAACTGTGTCCTTGCACAGTTGCTATGGAGGAAATAAAGAAAGTGCCACAGTTTACTCACCACCTGGCAGCTGGGATGTGCAAGATCCAGAAACAGGCAGGGTTTCGGATGGCAGTGGGAGGACGTCTCCGCAAAATATATATCTTCAGAGAAAGGGAGGCAACGCAGGAAGAACCGTAAAGAATATAAAAGATGAATTTGCAATCTACTTTGTATCGGATGGTGGTAAAGTGAAATGGCAAGAGAAATATGAATAAAAAATACCGATTGAAAAGACAGATACAATTAAAAACTTCCGAACAAAACCATTATAGCTTTAGTTATTAACAATGTAGGAAATTAATTTGCAAACTACTTTGTAACAGATGTTGACAAAATGATATGACAAGAGAAATAAATAAATTTTCGGTGAAAATACAGTTGTAATTACAAAATTTCCGTCTGAAAGTCTTACAGCTTCAGTGAATGACATTTTACTTACAATTGTAAATATTTTTCTTCCTGGCTTGTTCACGCCTTACAAATACTTCATATGCTCGTGAAATATCCATTTCGGAACACAGATCTCAGTTGTCGCAGACCCAGTTTTAGTTTTGACTATTTTACAATGCTCACGAGTGTACTGCGTTTTCGTATTTTTCTATTTCCTTTCGCACTCCACGAGAGGTACACCATTTTTATCAGCAACTTCTTTCAACAAATCTTTCCTTTTATATCTGTCTTTAAATGCAGAATCAGAAGGATTCTACAGAGGTTTCCTCATTTCAGTTTGTAACAAAAACTGAATTGTTGGATCTGTTGACGACTCGTGAGTTGCCATTGTTGAAAGAACACAGCTGTCGAAGAGCTCCAGTCCACCACCATCAGTGGGCGGGAAAGTTTTACAATGCTACTCGTGCTGGCGAAACGTCGGAAAAATCATCAAACGAACGTCGGCCGAAGAACCCGAGACACATGCCAACAGGCAGTTTGTCAATATGAAGGAAGTCTGGAATGTCCTAAGCGATACGGCGACGATCCCAGCAGCCGTTAGCTTAGTGCTCGCTGGTTCCCATGACTTTTTCACCGAATGGTCCGCGATTGGTGTAATTTTGTTCAGACAGCAAAGTAGGGATAAATTCTAGAAATTTCGACACCAAAAACGAAACTAAAGTCTGTTGCTGGTCGACTGTCGGAAGAATGAGCAGAGAGGGAGAATGTACAGGGAATTCTAGAGATGTGATTCGCCGCTCGCACTTAGGGAGGAGGAAATCAGAGGTTTGCTGCACAGCCAGAAGTTTTGAGGGACCCGTGAGGAACGGACGTCTTCTGCGCCAGCTCTTGTTGGCGTTGGGCAGACTTGCCGTCTTTTGCCCTCAATCGAATTTGTATTTTAGCGAACACTTTGGTCACTGTAGTTATTGTAAAGTCAGACGTTTCTGAACTTTTCTTTCCTGGCTGGGAGTTCTCGTCTACTACGCAGCATACAGTGATCTTGAGAGAACTCATCTTGTTATGCTCTTACGTTAGAAGTTTCTGAACTTCGACGTTCTGGCTGTGAGTTCACGTCTCACGTCTGCTGTGTGCCTAGAAGCTACAAAATAGTATTCAGATTTAGTAGTTCCTGGACTAAAGAATGCAGTCCACAGTCTTGTTCTTTTAGCATTCAGCTGCAGCTTTACCGACAGCGCAGATTACTTCGAGAATCGTCACTCCGTTTCCGCCGCACGCTGTATCCGCAGTGATATTGCGACTCACACCGACATTGTAGCGCTGTAAAAGTATTCTGTGATCACTCTTAACGTATTTTTTATCTCCACCAAGGCTTCACACCATCTGTTTGGGAGTAGTTTATTCTACACTTTCTTACGGAGGTGATGTCAGTCAATTTGTGTTTTATTTCATAGATCAGGTACCAAAAGACAAGGCAGCACTAGGCAGTCGATTTCTAGTATTAGTTCAGAGTGACTTTTTATTTTGTTTTATGTGTCCGTTGGACCCCGTTGGACGATTACGTCATTGTTTCATCTTGATTTAAATGGGCTCTTACTTAAATTTGTATAATGCAGAATTACATTTATTCTTTCAGTAGAGATTAGTTTCCCTTGAGCATTGATTTTATTGTTGGTTTTTTTTATTAATAACGTTTAGATGCAATAATTTAGATAAGCTTGGGGACAAGCATATACTTTGAATGTCCTTGGAAATCACTGAACAATCCGTGGGATATGCTCTAGTTGTAGGATATTCATTTTGGTCTAACTATTTGTTGTTGTCAATCAGGTATTGCTTCTAATCACAATCTCCAGGGCGTATAGGAGTGTATAACACACACACACAAAACCCACAAACCAGGAGGGGTGTTACATTATATTGTTCAGAAATTAGATGTTTTTCATTCAGTTGCTAGTGAACGAATGTTTCTGTATTCAATGTGAAGTTAATGCTCAGCGCAGCGCTGAGAAAAACTCCGGACGGTGTGTTCCACGTAATTAATGTAACATTCGCTATGCATGTTGTAAACTCCATTGTACAATCAGTTTTGAAGCAGTCGAATATGACTTCACAAAGGAAGTCGTTGATGTATGGTTTTTGCCTTCTAAAACATTGCTAAAAAGTACATATATATTTATATAACAAAACGATAATGATGAGATTCTCAAGTGACTGGGTTATTCAATGAGAAATATGAGTGCGAGTATTTCTCAATTTAACGCATTCCCTTGACTTAACTTCAGAAACAAATTCTTTCAAGAAGTTTCACTCTTCACGATAGACTAAAATTTGTATTTCTAAAATTTGTAATGTAATTTTCTTGCAATTTTTACGTTTGAGGATGTTTGTTAACATTTTCTAATCTCAATAGATAGAATCTAACTAACTTCTCTCGAACAGTCTATGAAGGCCCAACGGTACCGACCGGCCGCCGTGTCATCCTCGGCCCACAGGCGTCACTGTATGCTGATATGGAGGGGATGTGGTCAGCACACCGCTCTCCCGGCCGTATGCCAGTTTCCAAGACCAGAGCCGCTACTTCTCAAACAAGTAGCTCCTCAGTTTGCCTCACAAGGGCTGAGTGCACCCCGCTTGCCGACAGCGCTCGGCAGACCGGATGGTCACCCATTCAAGTGCTTGCCCAGCGCGACAGCACTTAATTTCGGTGACACGACGGTCATACTGCGGCAAGGCCGTTGGCAATAAATAGAATCAGTGACACAAGATTTAACAACAGGGTGTTCTTTATAGCGCAAGAAGGCGTTTGTATTGCGTTAGTAAAAAAAAATAACATCATTTATTTTTACCCATACTCCATTTTGTCTAGGAAGTAAACCGATGAACAATACAGGTTGGTTCAGGAGGAACAGTAAATATTTTAGGAAGTGGTAGCATAGACTAATTGGAGTTCCTTATAAAATGTGCCCACTGTTTAATGTTAGTTACAGAGATACAGCTGGTGACAGAGACAATTTTTCAATTCGCGCGTGGGTACCCCGATTACAGGGTGCTCCGTTTATCTGACGACCGCACGCGCGGGACTGGTTGTGTTAGCCGGCCACCAGAGGCGCTCAGGTCAGTCGGAGTTCCGCGTCTTGCTGTTTGGTGCTGCGGTACGCGCCTTTTCGGCCTGTCTCATTCGAACAAACATCTCGAGTACAACAACGAAATCTGACAACGCGACATTGGCAACACCGAACTATCCCACTCCACAACGAGTGTTTATTTACGATTCGTATGTGCGTACAAAGTCCGCCTGCATTTTCCGGAGAGTTTTTTGAGCAGAAGTTCCCAGGTGTACGAATTCCGAGTGTCGGTGCAATTCATAAATTAGTGAAAAATTTCGTGAAATGGGAAGCGTTCGCGACAAGCAGCACAAACGACGTCCTACAGTGCTCACGTAAACTCATCCAGCATACCGGCTGGAAGTTCCCCTCTAAAAAGTCTCTTAGGAGTCTTTCACGGCAAACACAAATTTCTTGCACCTCTGTAAAAAGAGCTGCTAAGTTTTCTTTTTTGATGAAGGAACACACCGCCACTTGACTGTTTTATTGTTTATTTAAGTACAACCCAGGTTTCGGCGTTTATGCCATTTTCAGGTACTCGATTTTATGCCTTTAACACATATTGCAGGACGTTTACATGTTATCAAGCTCTACTGTCCTGAAATACATGTTAAAGACATAAAATTAAATACTTGAAAATGGCATAAATGGCTGAAACTTGGGTTGCACTCGAATAAACAATAAAACAGTGAAATGGCATTATGTTCCTCTAAAAAATATTGTATGACTTGCTCAGCAATATCAAAAAGCTCGTAAGTTACTTTTGCTGAGACCCTGTAAAGTAACGGCAGCGCAAGAACTTGAATGTGGCGATCCGACGCAAAGGGTTAGGTTTTGCGAATGGGTTTTGTAAAAAGTGCATGATGGCGAAATGGAAAGTTACCTCATTCTGTTTTCAGACGAGGCTCGATTAGATTTACACGAGTATGTTAATTCCCAAAACTGTCAGCACTGGAGCGCCGATAGACCTGTTCTGCTTCGTGAGCAAACCCCATCACAGTCAGGCAAATACGAGCGTGGTGCGCAGTTTGTGGTGACAGAATAATAGGGACACAGTTACCAAAATGGTTCAAATGGCTCTGAGCACTATGGGACTTAACTGCTGTGGTCATCAGTCCCCTAGACTTAGAGCTACTTAGACCTAACTAACCTAAGGACATCACACACATCCATGCCCGAGGCAGGATTCGTACCTGCGACCGTAGCAGCAGCGCGGTTCCGGAATGACACGCCTAGAACCGCTCGGCCACAGCGGCCGGCCCTGCTATATCATTTATTCATATTGCACGTATGTACAAATGCTAAAAGTGCTTATAGGATACTTGCGTACAGATTTTGTAATGGAAATGGCCTTGCTGCTCGCAGAGAATACGGTAGATGACTTCCTATGTGCAGAGTACCGGGTTCAAGAGAGTTTACTTGCGTTTTACCTAACAACCTCACACTGGTATAGTTCCATGCAGTCATATTACATCTGAAAGTGCAAATGAACAGAGTATGGCTGAAGTCGAAGACATTCAGTTGCTGGAATGCAGTCCTACGTACGCACGGCCTTATCATTTACAACGGCTTCGACACGCTCGAGAAGGAAATGAAGGCAGGCAGCAGCATTTTGCCGTTGGCCAACTGTAAACAGTCGAACAATCCCATTAATGCTGTGCACCGATGAAGCCACGTTCGCTTGCGCCGCTACCGTTAACACTCGAAACTCACATCGGTCGCCTGACGAAAATCCACGGGCATTTGTGAAGACACATTTTCAAGAACACTGTCCTGTAAACGTGTGGTGTAGTGTGACAGACAATCGATTGATTGGGGCTGTTGCGTTGTCGCATCTTCTTACAGGGCGCTGATATCCAGCCTTCCTTGAAAACGAGCTTCTGCATCTACATCTATACTCTGTCATTAGGGTTTCTTTCCTTTCCATTCACGTATGGAGCGCGGGAAGAATGGTTGTTTGAATGCCTCTGCGGATGCATTAATTATTCTAATCTTATGATGACGACGTGAACGACAAGTAGGAGACTGCAGTGTATTTCTAGAGTCATCATCTAAAGCCGGTTCTTGAAACTATGTTAATAGTCTTTCTCGGGATAGTTTACGCCTGTCTTCAATAGTCTTCCAGTTCAGTCCCTTCAGTGTCTCTGCGACACTCTCCCACGGATCAGCCAAACCTGTGACCACTCGTGCAGCCCTCCTCTGTATACGTTCAATATTCCATGTTACTCGTGTTTGATACTGGTCATACACACTTGATAATGTCCTAGAACCGCTTGTACGAATGATTTGTAAGCAACCTAGTTTGTAAACTGATTGGGCTTCCCCAGTATTCTTCTAGTGTACCGAAGCCTATCATCTGCTTTACCCGCATCTGAGCCTACATCATCGTTCCAGCATTACTCAAAAATATTCGTTTGGCTACAATGATAGATCCGTTCTTTCAGCCTCTCCACACTTTGGTCCTCAGGTAACACACCATCTAAACCCGAACATTCCCTGGAAGACGGGGCGGTAGAAATGGTCGTGTTTCTTGGCCACCAACGTCCCCGGACTGTACCCTTTTAGATTTTAGCCTCTGGCTATGGGTGGAAGATGAAGTCTATGGAGAAAAAGTAAATACAAGAACCGAACTGATCGTTGGCTTACGAATAGTGCTGTCTGCGTAAAAGAACGCCAAGACAACATTTGAAGAGCCGCACGTGATGTTGTCAAGAGATTTCGAACCTGAATTGCAGTCGGAGGTGGGGTTTATGTAAATCAGCTTCAAACTTAATCATTTGCCCTCGGTCAAAAGCTTCTTAGAGTATTTGTTTAGGATATGTTCTAACATATGCATCTCTGTAACAGATAAAAATTGGACACACGTTACATGGAATGTCTTATTCGAATTAGTCTATACCAATACCTCCTAAAACATTCATTATTTTTCCTGGAACATCCTCTTTTTGTTGCATAACCTGAAACAACGTGTAAGCATGAAAAAACCATTATTTATGAACATATTTTCGTCAGTGATGTCAATCAAGACTTTGGACACTATAGAGTGCTGACTCTCACGGCCTGTATATACACCTTGTTGATTCTTGTTTCATGGGCGTTAGGTTGTCGACATGTTTCTTTCGTCATTTGGTCCAAGGGGTAAACGAGTCCACAGGCTTTTTCTGAATGCTATCAATTTTAGTATAATGTTCTCAATGGAAAAATAAAAAGAAGGTACAGTTTTGGTTGGACAAGTGCTTAGAAAACTTGACGGAACTTGAGGGCACAAAGTCTATAGAAATTAGACTCATTGCGAATATATTCCTTAAAAAAATTCCAAACATCCTCGCAAGCGGAAAGAAGGATTAATCGATCGAGGTGAATGTGCGAGCTACAATACTTGGAGGGAGAGCTCAATCATTTACGAAACACTTTCGGAAGAACTGGCAACACTGATAAGGAAATTAATCGGGAATTACATCCTAAAAAATCTGGAGCTTCTAGCGAGAAAGGACCACCAAAGGTAACGTTTTCCTCCAATTCGTAAAAACAGTCACAGATCGGACCTGCAAAGAGCCGAGAAGACACGACATTGACTCAGTGCTTAAACCGACAAGAAAAGTGCGTAATAATTTGAACACTGTGAAGGAACTACGCCCGCCGCTTGCCGTAGCAGGAGTATACAAAATCCATCGCGCATGCAGTCGAGTGTACACAGGATCTACTGAAAGAAACATTAACAGCCGACTTAAAGAGTGGAGAAGCAACTGTCGTCCGGAAAACACGGATAAATCGGCAATAGCAGATGATACGCTGTGACAAGGCAATCGTCAATTTCATTTCTCCAATGATGTAGTTTACATCTACATCTACATCTACATCTATACTCCGCGAGCCACCTTACGGTGTGTGGCGGAGGGTACTTATTGTACCACTATCTGATCCCCCCTTCCCTGTTCCATTCACGAATTGTGCGTGGGAAGAACGACTGCTTGTAAGTCTCCGTATTTGCTCTAATTTCTCGGATCTTTTCGTTGTGATCATTACGCGAGATATATGTGGGCGGTAGTAATATGTTGCCCATCTCTTCTTAATCAAACTACAGTAATTTCCATGCCAGGATGCATAGAAAGACCATAGAAAATCAAAAGCACACAAGAAGAACTTCAACAACAAAAAAGTGATATTGGCATTAGAGGAGTTGTGAGTCTTCGTGCTATATAAGACAAACAGCACCAACTCCTCAGCATGTGAAGACTCTGAGAATAACGTCCTAACCCTCCAACCCCCTCCCGGTACTCTGTGGGAGGCAGACAGACGACCTCCCCCCACGACGTCCACCACATTGTCGAACGCCAGAATGCTTTCCTGTGCTACTGAGTAGTTGAGTAGGAGTGACACGGTATCAGATCAAGGGGCAGCAGAGACAGTTGGGATGCCTCCGCAGGACATCAGACACGAATGTGAAATGAGCGATATCCAGTTTGCTTATGGAAAGAAGCTTGCTACGAAAAGCCTTTTTAGCGTTTGTGTCGCTGTCCTGCCGAGAGGAGATGTGGGACAGATTGTACTGAAGGGGAGTGGAATTGTTGAGGAGGATGTGGAGCTGACAAATAGATGGGGCATGGGATATGTATCCTTAACTGGCGACATGGAGCTTGCTCAGTGAAAGTATTCCACCCATAATAAGGTCTGCGTGTGGTCCTCCCTTTTTACCGTGAGCGTTTCGAAATTGTGGGCGCCAGAAAAATATTCAGCAATGACAGTAAACAATGATGTGATTGGCCAGAAGAGGAATATGAGCCATCCAGTTGAATGTATGGCCACGCTCAGGGAGGCAGGGACGTAGCTTTGGAGGAAGCAAAGAGATGCCCTCGGAGGGACACTTGCGGTTTGTGATCGAGACGGCAACGGCGATACTTTCTGGCGGACGTCTAAGCCGGACATCCGGCGTCGGTGGCAGCCAAACAGTCCAGTAGAGACGGTGCCAGCCGAAGTCAGACGGCGCCATCAACTACGACGACAACAGATCGATCACCGCCTGGTAAAAATACACTAAGCTCCCCTCTCTCGTCAAAGTCCGCCTTTCCGTTTGTCTCACAGGACCACGATATAAACTCTTTGGTAACGATCCTAAAAATTTTGTAATTGACAGTGGGCAAATTGTTATTTTCTTTTCTTGCGAATAATTGTAATTTGTAAATTCGTGAGAATAACCGTGGTCCAGAGGTTCCTTTCAGATTACGCTGATACAATAGCTCCCTACTTAGCAATCATATACAACCGCTCGCTCACCGATACATCTGTACCTACAGATTGGAAAATTACGCAGCTCGCACCAGTGTTTAAGAAGGGTAGTAGCAGTAATCCATCTAACTACACACCTATATCACTGACGTCGGTTTGCAGTAGGGTTTTGGAGCATATACTGTATTCAAACATTATGAATCACCTCGAAGGGAACGATCTATTGATACGTAATCAGCATGGTTTCAGAAAACATCGTTCTTGTGCAACGCAGCTAGCTCTTTATTCGCACGAAGTAATGGCCGCTATCGACAGGGGATCTCAAGTTGATTCCGTATTTCTAGATTTCCGGAAAGCTTTTGACACCGTTCCTCACAAGCGACTTCTAATCAAGCTGCGGGCCTACGGGGTATCGTCTCAGTTGTGCGACTGGATTCGTGATTTCCTGTCATGAAGGTCGCAGTTCGTAGTAATAGATGGCAAATCATCGAGTGAAACTGAAGTGATATCAGGTGTTCCCCAGGGAAGCGTCCTGGGACCTCTGCTGTTCCTGATCTATATAAATGACCTGGGTGACAATCTGAGCAGTTCTCTTACGTTGTTCGCAGATGATGCTGTAATTTACCGTCTAGTAAGGTCATCCGAAGACCAGTATCAGTTGCAAAGTGGTTTAGAAAAGATTGCTGTATGGTGTGGCAGGTGGCAGTTGACGCTAAATAACGAAAAGTGTGAGGTGATCCACATGAGTTCAAAAGAAATCCGTTGGAATTCGATTACTCGATAAATAGTACAATTCTCAAGGCTGTCAATTCAACTAAGTACGTGGGTGTTAAAATTACGAACAACTTCAGTTGGAAAGACCACGTAGATAATATTGTGGGGAAGGCGAGCCAAAGGTTGCGTTTCATTGGCAGGACACTTAGAAGATGCAACAAGTCCACTAAAGAGACAGCTTACACTACACTCGTTCGTCCTCTGTTAGAATATTGCTGCGCGGTGTGGGATCCTTACCAGGTGGGATTGACGGAGGACATCGAAAGGGTGCAAAAAAGAGCAGCTCGTTTTGTATTATCACGTAATAGGGGAGAGAGTGTGGCAGATATGATACGCGAGTTGGGATGGAAATCATTAAAGCAAAGACGTTTTTCGTCGCGGCGGGATCTATTTAGGAAATTTCAGTCACCAACATTCCCTTCCGAATGCGAAAATATTTCGTTGAGCCCAACCTACATAGGTAGGAATGATCATCAAAATAAAATAACAGAAATCAGAGCTCGAACAGAAAGGTTTAGGTGTTCGTTTTTACCGCGCGCTGTTCGGGAGTGGAATGGTAGAGAGATAGTATGATTGTGGTTCGATGAACCCTCTGCCAATCACTTAAATGTGAATTGCAGAGTAATCATGTAGATGTAGATGTATTTGGCTCCACAAACAAATGCTTATGACTAATCCGGTTAAATTCTTCCTGCTGGTGCCTCTAATTACGCTCACTGAATATGCAAATGCCGCGCTCAAGTGACATTTTATATTTATTTCTGCAACGAAACTCCGTCCGAACTGGCCTCGGAAGGCCCATCGGTACCGACCGACTGCCGTATCATCCTCAGCCGATTATTTTTTTTTTCTTTTTTTTTAAGTGCGGGCAAGGGGAGACATGTGGTCAACACACTCCTCTCCCGGCCACTGTCGGGTTTCGTCTCCGGGTTTACTACTCAATCAAGTAGCTCCTCAATTCCCAATTTAATGGGACTATTGAAAAACTCCACATGTCCATTTCTTGACAAAAATGAGTTACCTATGATCTAAGAACCTTCAACATCGCAGCGCGTCAGCAATCGTTGGTAAATATATTAGAAAAACTAGGTGGCGGGTCGGGCTTGTAAGTGAGCGACCATTTGTAGCTGCAGTTTGTGGAGGGTCATGGCCCATCGAACATAGGCCGGTGTGAGGTGGAGCGTACAACATTAAGTAGTGGTTTTGACTTTGTACATATGTACTGTTTGTGTTTTCCTTTTCTTTTTTGTTTATAAATGTATAGCTATGGTGTTCTTTTAATCATTGACAAAGGTCTTCTTAGGCACTTGTGGGTTTTATTGTTGTTCCGAATCTACGCCGAAACCTGGGTTAACACTAGGTGCTTTTTTCGCAATCGAGGCGGGTTTTTAGTTTTTTAATATACACTCCTGGAAATTGAAATAAGAACACCGTGAATTCATTGTCCCAGGAAGGGGAAACTTTATTGACACATTCCTGGGGTCAGATACATCACATGATCACACTGACAGAACCACAGGCACATAGACACAGGCAACAGAGCATGCACAATGTCGGCACTAGTACAGTGTGTATCCACCTTTCGCAGCTATGCAGGCTGCTATTCTCCCATGGAGACGATCGTAGAGATGCTGGATGTAGTCCTGTGGAACGGCTTGCCATGCCATTTCCACCTGGCGCCTCAGTTGGACCAGCGTTCGTGCTGGACGTGCGGACCGCGTGAGACGACGCTTCATCCAGTCCCAAACATGCTCAATGGGGGACAGATCCGGAGATCTTGCTGGCCAGGGTAGTTGACTTACACCTTCTAGAGCACGTTGGGTGGCACGGGATACATGCGCACGTGCATTGTCCTGTTGGAACAGCAAGTTCCCTTGCCGGTCTAGGAATGGTAGAACGGTGGGTTCGATGACGGTTTGGATGTACCGTGCACAATTCAGTGTCCCCTCGACGATCACCAGTGGTGTACGGCCAGTGTAGGAGATCGCTCCCCACACCATGATGCCGGGTGTTGGCCCTGTGTGCCTCGGTCGTATGCAGTCCTGATTGTGGCGCTCACCTGCACGGCGCCAAACACGCATATGACCATCATTGGCACCAAGGCAGAAGCGACTCTCATCGCTGAAGACGACACGTCTCCATTCGTCCCTCCATTCACGCCTGTCGCGACACCACTGGAGGCGGGCTGCACGATGTTGGGGCGTGAGCGGAAGACGGCCTAACGGTGTGCGGGACCGTAGCCCAGCTTCATGGAGACGGTTGCGAATGGTCCTCGCCGATACCCCAGGAGCAACAGTGTCCCTAATTTGCTGGGAAGTGGCGGTGCGGTCCCCTACGGCACTGCGTAGGATCCTACGGTCTTGGCGTGCATCCGTGCGTCGCTGCGGTCCGGTCCCAGGTCGACGGGCACGTGCAGCTTCCGCCGACCACTGGCGACAACATCGATGTACTGTGGAGACCTCACGCCCCACGTGTTGAGCAATTCGGCGGTACGTCCACCCGGCCTCCCGGATGCCCACTATACGCCATCGCTCAAAGTCCGTCAACTGCACATACGGTTCACGTCCACGCTGTCGCGGCATGCTACCAGTGTTAAAGACTGCGATGGAGCTCCGTATGCCACGGCAAACTGGCTGACACTGACGGCGGCGGTGCACAAATGCTGCGCAGCTAGCGCCGTTCGACGGCCAACACCGCGGTTCCTGGTGTGTCCGCTGTGCCGTGCGTGTGATCATTGCTTGTACAGCCCTCTCGCAGTGTCCGGAGCAAGTATGGTGGGTCTGACACACCGGTGTCAATGTGTTCTTTTTTCCATTTCCAGGAGTGTATTACCTATGATCGTGTACTTTAAGCGCATAGGCCGATCATGATACGCAGGAACTCCATACGTTCTGGTATCTTCGTTGTTCTTATGCAGCGACTACATCACCTACACCGAAGAGAAATCCCCACATGTACAAAAGATACGGGCTTTCTCAAAATTTAATGTTGTCAGCACTGTTTCAACCGGAAAGAATAATCAGTATCTTCCTATAAATGACAAGAAAGTACATGACCCAAGACAAATTCTAAAAAGAAATCATCCAGGACTTCTACACTGACGTATACATCTGGCCAATGTGGGTCAAAGAATGAACAATGTGTAGAGTATAATTCCAAATAGAACAGAAAATTTCATAATTTGTGTGGTTTTTGTCGTATTAGTAATAAAATATGAGTTAAGTAATGATTCATGCTTATTTGTCTTAAAAAAATTTAGATAACCGTATGTTCACTAACTAGATTCCAACTTAACGTCAAGAAAACCTATTTATTGCCATTCTTCCTTCTACATTCATTTAACGAAAAACGAGAAGAAAATCGGAATTTCAGCTTAATTTCAAGGCCTGGAACGTTTTTTGTACCTCCTGAAAAGTCCAGTACTTTTGTAAATGTTGCGTTTCTCGGTGACCCCCTTCACTTCGGCTCACAAGGGCTCGGCAGATCCAGGCAGTCACCCACCCAAGTGCCGGCCAGGCCCGACTGCGCTGGTCTGACGAGAACCTGTGTTACCGCTGCGGCACCGCCGTTTGCGTGTACATACATAGAAACGACCTTAAAATTTCCAACACTACAAGCATTACAAAATTCATAAAACACGTCGACGCGTCTCCTCCGTGACAGGAAGCGGTCTGATCATGTCATTACCTGACTGTTGGATACGTAGAAACAGTTCGGCTTGCTGAGCATGTTTGAATGTGGAGCAACTACCTGACTCCCTATAACCGTTGAGAATATCTCCAGCATTGGCAGAGAAAATGTTAGACACAGCCTGAAGCTCGTGTAACAAAAATCATCACTGTAGGCTGCATCAGTTTGCATCATGTCTTTAGAGGTTAAGACAACTAATGATATTGGACATGCGACTTCCAGTTGAGGTTCTTATCAACATAAACACACAATGATTAGAATAATCTGTTTCACGTGCAGATTTTTACCTCACATATTACTTCTAACGGTATGGTCGGCGCCTGTACAGACAGAATTGTGAGTGTTACGTTTTATTTAAGATAAGTGAGAGTCCATTTGCAGAGAAACAATTAATAAATCATTTTCTATGTGGCATTATTTTCATTTTAAGATATAAAGGTTCCTCTGATAGCCTTGTTTGTAATCGAAGAGAACTGTTTCAGCCTTTTGGATACAAGGAAGTAGAGCGTTTATGCATATCAACAACAAGATTGGAACCAATATCGACCCATGTGGTACACGTGTAGTGATTATTTGTCATTCTTAAGATGCCATTCCGTTGTGTATAATCCATGGGTTTTTTAATCTAGTATCCTGTGTTCTTTCAGATACATATGATAAGACCCACTTTACCATAAAAATCTCTGACACCATAGTATTTTAGCTCTTCTAGGAGAATGCCGGAAAGAAGGTAGCCAAAGCGTTTGAGACACGGCGCTCTAGAAGGAGGCGGAAAATTAGATGAACTAATAATAATTTTGTGTGGTTCAATGACCGAATGCAAGTCTTTCCATTGGGCCCCGTTTTGGTGACTTCTGCGTCCCTATATGTAATAAGGAAATGTGGTTCTGTCTTGAGCAAACACAGTCTGAGGTGTGTGGGGTTAATCTGAGATGTACCCTTTACCCTGCGGCTCCTGCAAGATGCAATTTCCACCCCCCACACTACTACAGAAGACAGACAGGCGCTCCTAACGTTCTAAAGAGAAATGCCTGAAAAACTTTCAGCAATAAATATCTTCTGGAGTCGTCTGCTGTAAGGAAATGACACAAAAATTCACAAAATTTCTTTACGTAACTAGTGGGATACTTGGGTACTGGAGTAGTGCTAGTTGGTGTAAGAAAAACATGAAACTAACGAAAGTTATTATTTATTTTGCAAAAATTCTGAGAAATCACAATGACACTTTTAGTTATGAATTGAACAAGTTATATCCTGGTTCTTTTCGGAATGTGAAGTTACCTTTCAAGGATAGGATTCTCTAATGAAATTTCTATACAAAGTTTAAGATGCTTGTTGCCTTGGCAGAATGGCTGAGAGGCGCGCCTACTCAACTTGAATAATTATCCTTTACAGTGTTGTTAGGTACGGTCGGGGCTGTCGTGTGTGAAATGCAGTGAAGTGTACTGTTGTGGAGGAAATATGGGGCTCGCAATAGCTGTAGCGCACAATACCGTAAGCTGCGATGACTGCTATCTGCGCCGCTCGCTGCTGACAAATAAGATAACACTCGTTCTGTCTGGATTGACCTTCGCCAATCAAACTCTCCCTATGCCTTGATGAAGTCAAGGAGTCCTATTCGCCCCTAGTCTATTGGCGTGGTACACTGCTCGCAGGCGTTTAACTGTAACTCTGTCCATTCTCACCGCACAATAAGTGTGTCGGCCAACACAGTGAACAACACTTAATCGCAACAACTCAATATAGAGCCACACTTCGATTCGCTCTCGACAGAGGTGCTCTCCCAGTGAAGTACTGAGGAGAGACTTGTTCCTCACTCTTTGAGTACACGTACGAGCGCGCACGCTCTCGTTACGTGTTCTCGCTCCAAGAGCGACAACAGAATGGCGCCTCTCCACGCCAGACGTGAAGGGGTATATCTTTTGGTCTCTTCCATTATTCCTTCAGCTCAAGGCGTCAGAAATATCGTCTGCCAATCAGAACGGGAGAATGACGTTTCGTTTAAGGCGACCAATCTGGAAACCTATAGCTTTGGCGTTCGGCGTTTGCTGTCTCCCTGTGAAAATCTCTGACACTGCGTGCTATGTGTAAAGAATGCGTAGGCTGGCCGCTCCCACACAATGTAGCAGAATTTGCTTTTAAGCCGAACACGGGGTTGTTCCCCCCTTTCCACTCGGGCCCACGCTGTCCGCTCCACGGGCGGTCACCGGCCGACATGGGCTGGGTCGTCCTATGAAGGGACCAGCGTCCCGTTGTGCGGCCTCTCTCCCGAACTAAAATCCTCTGTGACCGCCGTGTCTGGAATGTATGTGTGCACGCCAGCCTCGAGTATTTCAACCATGGTGCGCTCACTTGTCACTTGCATATCGTTTACATGAGTTCATACAACATTGACTTTATCTTATCGAGTTTGGGTTCGAATGAAGCGTCTTGATGTGCAGAATATGATTGTGAGGGCGGAATATGTAAGCAATGAAGGTCAGGAGACCACGACGTCTTACAACAGTTTTTCTTGTTTTACTACCTGGACGTGTTCGGAGAAGTTTCTCCATCTCCAGTGGGTTTTGTTTATTACCTTATTATTACATATTGGTGTTCACAACTGAGTTTGCTACTTGCAGCATGGCTACAATTATTGCCAGTCACTATGTCATTTTTCGTAGAGCTGGCGTTTTTATGCTTCTACATGGTTTGCGAGTGGATCTTAGCTTCCTAACACACAATGTTTCACTATGTGTTTGATGTTCATGGAACAAGTGAATACCACACAGAGAGTGAAACGGTGAGTGCTAGGAAGCTCCACTCATACGCGAGGTCTCAAGCTCTTGGAAACATTACATACTGAAAGGCAATAATTGTAGCCGTGCTGCAAATACCAAACTCACTCGTGCCATGTTAAAACGGGCTTTTTGCCAAAAAACAGCGCAGTTTACCCAGTGTCACATCACTAACATGTTGTGAAGACGCAGTTGCGAGAGAATTTTTAAACTGTGGTTTATTAAGTGAGGAACTGAGAACAAGTAATGTCAACAGCTTCAGAAAAAGCGCATCCTCAGTACAAAAATAAACGTGTAATGTCTTCACATACGTATTCCCTAAACTCACAGTCTTTCTCGTTTCACCAGCTATCGATGGCCCATAAGAATACATTGTTTCATTGAAAAAGTCTGTAGTTAGTGCAATTATATGGTAGATAATAAAGTTTTTTTGTAAGAACCATATGGGAAAATACTCTCCTTTTCGCATGCTGTCATCTGCCAAGATTTCATTTCCATTCGTTTTTGAAATATGAGGAATGTTATTGATATTTCACTCCAGCTTTACAGCTGGCGCATGATTGCAAATGAGTATGTTAGATAAGATCAATTTTCTCGAGATTGATGATAGATAGAGATCTCCTCCCAAGTCTAAAGAACAATTTAAGATGTTAGCTAAATTTCATACATAGCAACATACTCGTACAATATGTGATGAAAAGTATCCGAACACTTGGCCGAAAATGACTTACAAGTTCGTGGCTCCCTCCATCGGCAATGCTGGAATTCAGTATGGCGTTGGCCCACCCTTAGTATTAATGAGAGCTTCCACTCTCGCAGGCATACGTTCAATCAAGTGCTGGAAAGTTTCTTGGGGAATGGCAGCCCATTCTTCACGGAGTGCTGCACTGAGGTATCGATGTCGGTCGGTGAAGCCTGGCACGAATAGGCGTTCCAAAGTATCCCAAAGGATTTCGATGGGATTCAGGTTAGGACTCTGTGCAGGCCAGTCCATTACAGGGATGTTATTATTTTGTAACCACTCCGCCACAGGCCGTGCATTATGAACACGTGTTCGATCGTGTTGAAAGATGCAATCGCCATCCCCGAATTGCTCTTCAACAATGGAAAGTAAGAAGGTGCTTAAAACATCAGTGTAGGCCTGTGCTGTGATAGTGCCACGCAAAACAAAAAGGGATGCAAGCCCCTCCATGAAAAACACGACCACTCCATAACACCACCGCCTCTGAGTTTTACTGTTGGCGCTGCTCACGCTGCCACCGGATCGCCACATTGTGTACCGTGATTCGTCAATCCACACAACGTTGTTCCACTGTTCAATCGTCCAATGCTTACGCTCGTTACACCAAGCGAGACATCGTTTGGCATTTATCGGCGTGATGTGTGTCTTATGATCAGCCGCTCGACAATGAAATTGTAAGTAGGCTGTTTAGGTTTTTTTATTGGTAACGCCACCTCTGTATGAAAATCACTGGCTGTGCTGTGTGCAGTCTGTGGCTGCTTTGCATTGTTGTAACACTCGCCATTGTAGTGTTGGGCAGCGGCAGCTGGCTGTGAACAGCGCGTAGCGTTGCGCAGTTGGAGGTGAGCCGCCAGCAGTGGTGGATGTGGGGAGAGAGATGGCGGAGTTTTGAAATTTGTCATGAACTGCTATATTTATATATGATGATATCAAGGTAAATACATTGTTTGTTCTCTATTAATATCTTTCATTTGCTAACTATCCCTATCAGTAGTTAGTGCCTTCCATAGTTTGAATCTTTTATTTAGCTGGCAGTAGTGGCGCTCGCTGTATTGCAGTAGCTTGAGCAGCGAAGATTTTTGTGAGGTAAGTGATTTGTGAAAGGTATAGTTTAATGTTAGTCGGGGCCATTCTTTTGTAGGGAATTTTGAAAGTCAGATTGCGTTGCGCTAACAAAATATTGTGTGTCAGTTTAAGGACAGTCGTGTATAATTGTTTAAAGGGGACGTTTCAAAATCCAAGTTTTCTCATCTCCCGCCTGACTTTCATAGTACTTACAATTGATCCTGATGGGGTTTGGAAATCTTGTGTGATAGTCTGTATCGATGTCTGCCTACTACACATTACGACCCCTCTTCAACTGCCGTCGGTCTCTGTCAGTCAACAGACGAGGTCGCCCTGTACGCTTTTGTGCTATACGTGTCCTTTCACGTTTCCACTTCACTATCACATAGGAAAGAATGGACCTAAGGATGTTTAGGAGTATGGAAATCTCGCGTACAGACATGACACAAGTGACACCCAATCACCTGACGACGTTCGAAATCCGTGAGTTCTGCGGAGCACCCCATTCTGCTCTCTCACAAGGTCTAATGACTACTGAGGTCGCTGATATGGAGAACCTGGCAGTAGGTGGCAGCACAATGCACCTAATACGAAAAACGTATGTTTTTGTGAATGTCCGGATACTTTTGATCACATAGTGTATTATGTAATATGCACCAAACACGAAATGATAGCGACTCCTATTTTTGATTGAGAAGTTTTTCCAGTTCTGCACAGTGTCTTATTTAAATGCAAATATCAGAATAACTATTATCATTAATGAAATGATGGGCACCTCGTCATGGAGCTGTCATATAAAGCTATAAGTAAAACAGAAATGAAAATTTTACAGAATATTTTCTGCAACATTGTGAGAAAGATTGCAGTGTGTGCACCTCAATTTTGTCATTCCAGAGCATCACCAAACTGCCGGAAAATTGGTCACTGCGCACCAGCACTGAGTCTACATGAGAATTTAAGTACTTCCATGTTACTGGGCAGCGCGAGACAGCGAAGTAATCGCGGCCCTAATTTACTCGGCTATCTAGCGAACTACTCTCGAGACGAACGGAAACAGTAGAAAATTGTCGGCTCCTCATGTGGTCGGAGGCCGCCTGCTGTGCAAGGATGAGCCATGAGCCCCGAGTCAGCCACACGGGGCCTCTTAAAGCGATCAGCCAGCCAGCCAGCCTCCTGCAGCGTCACGGGTCAGCAGCGCCATTACGCGCAATGAGACACTTCCTCTTCTTCGTGGTACGAGACCCCGGCTTCGAGATGAGCTTTGGATTCCTTCAGAAACTTCTGCGTCTACATTCCTACTCCGCCAGGCCTTCGTACAGTGCACGCCAGAGGCATTCTTCTCGCAAACAGAGCGAATAACAATGCCTCTGTGCGAGTCCTTACTTCTGAAACGTTTCATTCCTCCGTCTTCAGGGCTGCCGTGGCGTCGTGCGATATCACACGCGCGTTCCTAACATTGAAAGAGAAACACTCGTCAGTGGCGTCACCCCTTACCTCCGTTGTAGACAGCCTGGTCATGAAGCGGTCAGATAACGCGCACTTTCGACGGCGTGCGGAGCACGTGGTCAAATTCCGCGACGCACTGCTCCGTAAATTTAATCGCAACAAACGTTTATTGGCGGACCCGAATTAATTCTGTGCACCGCTACACTTGTACAATAAGTGTAAACAGAGGTCGCCAGACTCGCTTTGACCCACGAGACAGAGTTAAACTCTTCACGATTTCACAGTCAATAATTATTGCCTTGTAGCTATCTGAGACCCGATCTCTGACTGGAAAATGCCGTCGCTACCAGTCCGTATACCGACTCCAGCTACCTCGTAGACCTATATCTCTGACGTCGATCTGTTGTAGAATTTTAGAACACGTTTTTTGCTCGCGTATCATGTCGTTTTTGGAAATCCAGAATCTACTATGTAGGAATCAACATGGATTCCGGAAACAGCGATCGTGTGAGGCCCAACTCGCTTTATTTGTTCGTGAGACCCAGAAAATATTAGATACAGGCTCCCAGGTAGATGCTATTTTCCTTGACGTCCGGAAGGCGTTCGATACAGTTCCGCACTGTCGCCTGATAAACAAAGTAAGAGCCTACGGCATATCAGACCAGCTGTGTGGCTGCATTGAAGAGTTTTTAGCAAACAGAACACAGCATGTTGTTATCAATGGAGAGACGTCTACAGACGTTAAAGTAACCTATGGCGTGCCACAAGGGAGTGTTGATGGACCATTGCTTGTCACAATATACATAAATGAACTAGTAGATAGTGTCGGAAGTTCCATGCGGCTTTTCGCGGATGATGCTGTAGTGTACACAAAAGTTGCAGCATTAGAAAATTGTAGCGAAATGCGGGAAGATCTGCAGTGGATAGGCACTTGGTGCAGAGAGTGGCAACTCACCCTTAACATAGACAAATGTAATGTATTGCGAATACATAGAAAGAAGGATCCTTTATTATATTATTACATGATAGCGGAACAAACACTGGTACCAGTTACATCTGTAAAATATCTGGTAGTATGCATGCGGAATGATTTGAAGTGGAATGATCATATAAAATTAATTGTTGGTAGGGCGGGTACCAGGTTGAGATTCATTGGGAGAGCCCTTAGAAAGTGCAGTCCATCAACAAAGGAGGTGGCTTACAAAACACTCGTTCGACCTATACTTGAGTATTGCTCATCAGTGTGGGATCCTTACCAGATCGGGTTGACAGAGGAGATAGAGAAGATCCAAAGAAGAGCGGCGCGTTTCGTCACAGGGTTATTTGGTAACCGTGATAGCGTTACGGAGATGTTTAGCAAACTCAAGTGGCAGACTCTGCAAGAGAGGCGCTCTACATCGCGGTGTAGCTTGCTCGCCAGGTTTCGAGAGGGTGCGTTTCTGGATGAGGTATCGAATATATTGCTTCCCCCTACTTATACCTCCCGAGGAGATCACGAATGTAAAATTAGATGGATTAGAGCGCGCACGGAGGCTCTCAGACAGTCGTTCTTCCCGCGAACCATACGCGACTGGAACAGGAAAGGGAGGTAATGACAGTGGCACGTAAAGTGCCCTCCGCCACACACCGTTGGGTGGCTTGCGGAGTATAAATGTAGATGTAGAACTTGCAGTAATAATTTCCACATAAAAATAGCAAGAAAAAAACACAAGAATACAGTTCAAAGTCATTTTAATTGCGCCGTCTCAACACTTACATTCGCTAATCAACTTAGTCATAAATGATCCATTACAATTTGAAAAGAAAGAATAGTGATGTCAATACTGCGACACTAGAGGGAAAAGTGACCTTTATTACCCATTGTTAAAGCACTACTATGTATGTAGGGCAACCACAGCCAAAATATTCCATGATTTGAATAAACAAGACCCCTGCGACTGTTAAAAATCTTTACTGGAGAACACGACCGGGTCCGCAAATTAAATTTACATCTTCAAGTGCTTCACTGAACACAAAAGAATAAGGATAGTGCTGGCATATACACTATGTGATCAAAAGTATCCGGACAATTCGCTGAAAATGACTTACAAGTTCGTGGCGCCCTCTATCAGTAATGCTGGAATACAGTATGGTGTTGGCCCAACCCTAGCATTAATGACATATTCCACTCTCGCAGGCATACGTTCAATCAGGTGCTGGAAGGTTTTTTGGGGAATGGCAGCCCATTCTTCACGGAGTGCTGCACTGAAAAGAGGTATCAATGCCGGTGGGTGAGGCCTCGCACGAAGTCGGCGTTTCAAAACATCCCAAAGGTGTTCTTTGAGATTGAGGTTAGGACTCTGTACAGGCCAGTCCATTACAGGGATGTTATTGTCTTGTAACCACCACAGGCCGTGCATTATGAACAGGTACTCGATCGTATTGAAAGATGCAATCGCCATCCCCGAATTGCTCTTCAACAGTGGGAAGCAAGAAGGTGCTTAAAACATCAATGTAGGCCTGTGCTATGATAGTGCCCGCAAAACAACAAGTGGTGTAGGCCCCCTCCATGTAAAACATTGTTCACACGACAACACCACCGCCCCCGAATTTTACTGTTGGCACTACTCACGCTGGCAGAGTTGGCCGTAGTGGCCGAGCGGTTCTAGGCGCTACAGTCTGCAACCGCGCGACCGCTACGGTCGCAGGTTCGAATAATGCCTCGGGCATGGATGTGTGTGCTGTCCTTAGGTTAGTTAGGTTTAGGTAGTTCTAAGTCTAGGGGATTGATGACCTCAGATATTAACTCCCATAGTGCTCAGAGCCATTTGAACCATTTTTGAACGCTGGCAGACGCCGTTCACCGGGCATTCGCCATAACCCACACCCTGCCACCGGATGGCCACATTGTGTACCGTAATTCGTCACTCCACTCAACGTTTTTCCACTGTTCAATCGTCCCGTGTTTACGCTCCTTACACCAATCTAGGCATCGTTTGGCATTTACCGGTGTGTCGTGTGGCTTATGAACAGCTGCTTGACTATGAAATATAGTGGGCATGCGGGAGGCCGGGTGGACGTACCGCCGAATTGCTCAACACGTGGGGCGTGAGGTCTCCACAGTACATCGATGTTGTCGCCAGTGGTCGGCGGAAGGTGCACGTGCCCGTCGACCTGGGATCGGACCGCAGCGACGCACGGATGCACACCAAGACCGTAGGATCCTACGCAGTGCCGTAAAGGACCGCACCGCCACTTCCCAGCAAATTAGGGACACTGTTGCTCCTGGGGTATCGGCGAGGACCATTCGCAACCGTCTCCATGAAGCTGGGCTACGGTCCCGCACACCGTTAGGCCGTCTTCCGCTCACGCCCCAACATCGTGCAGCCCGCCTCCAGTGGTGTCGCGACAGGCGTGAATGGAGGGACGAATGGAGACGTGTCGTCTTCAGCGATGAGAGTCGCTTCTGCCTTGGTGCCAATGATGGTCGTATGCGTGTTTGGGGCCGTGCAGGTGAGCGCCACAATCAGGACTGCATACGACCGAGGCACACAGGGCCAACACCCGGCATCATGGTGTGGGGAGCGATCTCCTACACTGGCCGTACACCATTGGTGATCGTCGAGGGGACACTGAATAGTGCACGGTACATCCAAACCGTCATCGAACCCATCGTTCTACCATTCCTAGACCGGCAAGGGAACTTGCTGTTCCAGCAGGACAATGCACGTCCGCATGTATCCCGTGCCACCCAACGTGCTCTAGAAGGTGTAAGTCAACTACCCTGGCCAGCAAGATCTCCGGATCTGTCCCCCATTGAGCATGTTTGGGACTGGATGAAGCGTCGTCTCACGCGGTCTGCACGTCCAGCACGAACGCTGGTCCAACTGAGGCGCCAGGTGGAAATGGCATGGCAAGCCGTTCCACAGGACTACATCCAGCATCTCTACGATCGTCTCCATGGGAGAATAGCAGCCTGCATTGCTGCGAAAAGTGGATATACACTGTACTAGTGCCGACATTGTGCATGCTCTGTTGCCTGTGTCTATGTGCCTGTGGTTCTGTCAGTGTGATCATGTGATGTATCTGACCCCAGGAATGTGTCAATACAGTTTCCCCTTCCTGGGACAATGAATTCACGGTGTTCTTATTTCAATTTCCGGGAGTATATATATATATATATATATATATATATATATATATATATATATATATATATATAATTGAGGCACATCAGTTTCATAAGCCTCGCCAAATTTGAAGCAAATCAGTTTCATTTGTATACATACACTCAAACTTACACAGTACCAAATGAAACTGATGTGCCTCAATTAAGCCTCGCCAAGTTGCTTCGCTCAGTGACACACTACCTCCAGGCATAGCTAACTGGTGGCACCGGAAGGCTGCAATGTCGTCTACAAAACTGGGAAACGACAATGGGTTTCAACAGAAATTTTTCCAAGAGGGGCCAAAACTCAAACCTCCCATTTTTAATACAACTAAATCAGTAAGCCTGAAAACGTATCGCACCCAAAGAACTAAATTTGACAAGAAATACACAAAACGCTTTGTATCTCAAAAGACTGATAGTTGTCTATTTCGCATTTTTAAAGTATTTCACTTTGGTACCTGAAAAGTTAGCGTATTTCAACAACATACGGTAAGTACGTCTTTTTTGTTATTAATATGAATATGGTTGCACCTTTTTGATTCACCGATCTGAAATTACATCGTGCTATAGTTATATACAGGTGATCTAACGAGTTTGGAAATAAAGCTAAAACATTTTTACAACAATGATTTATCCATACTCCCATAATGTTAGGTTGAAACTAAGATTAAAAATCTTAAGCAGGAAAAAAGGTTGAAATGATGAGAAAACTTTGGGACCATTTGAAACACTTTCATCATTTCTGTTTTCCGGTGTCGATTGGCATAACTGAATTTGGACGCAATGCTTTTTCAAACCTACAGCGTTATCGTTTGAGAAGGTGAAGTGTAGCCTAGGGCCAATATATGATTACATCACTGTGGGAGACCTCTCAAAAATTCGCTGAAGCTGGTCGGTACAATCAGCTTTTAGCACCATAGGACAGCACAAAGGCAATCCTTCTCTCTCCAATTTGTCACATTATCGTGTAGCATATCAACAGGAATATAGAATTCGCAGCTCTGTGACTCCATGTGGTGATGTGTTGCATTCACTGACTCTGCGAATCTCCTAATCCTGTGTCGCACATTATTCGACCTTGAAAGTTTGCAGTTCTTTCCCCCTCTTCTAGCACAGAAAATGATATTTCACTTTTTAGACTGATGTTTGGATCCACAGATTAGGTGTAGAAGTACTAAATTGCTCTACAGCATGGCTGTATTCCTCAGATGGGGCACAATAGGTAACTCTGTCGTGTAAAACGGAATGTACAATGAACAAGTCAACATGGCTTTTCCTTGTCCACAAATAGTAAACTACCATCGTGATGCGATCGTACAGGAAGTGCCTCCTTATGAGAAACGACGGTGGATGGGGGCATGTAAGCGGCTGTCTAGTTATGATTCGGAACTGGCGACAAAGCCGTCTGTCAGGGTGTTCAGCACGTTGAAGGCTGGACGAGCAAACGACAGAAGACGACTGAAGACATGATTTCACCAGGGTTCTGTAAAGGTTCGCAGCTCCACCAACGAAACGGCATAATTTCCCTTGAACAGAGACAACAACTAAGTAATGTACATGTGCTTATAGAATACGAACAAAAAAATTTAGCCAGATCGGGAGAGAAGTACATTTAAGTACAGTTCGTAAGATTCAAAATTATAAAGGGTGAAGAAAAATTCGCGCAGTCGGACTTCGCAGCGCGATTCCTCACATACTGACAATACAAAAATGTCTCTCAAAAAATTTTGTTCTGGGCATATTTCCAGCAGTAAACAAACATTAAAGACTGACAATCTGTCAACACTGTAACCACATGTATCTCTGTGAGCAAACCGGACCGGCGCAGTACAGGTGGTGCGGTGGATAGCATTTTGAGGTAACATGTAGGTCGTAGGAGGTCGAGGGTTCGATTCTGGCCCGAGGCGGATTTGTTTTTATTTGCCAATTTCATTCTGCCAAATAGTACTTTAGTACTATCCGAAATTTACATAGTACATTCCTAACGAAATGTAGTGGACGTGAACGTGGCAAGAATAATAGTTGGTACCAATCAATGGGACCAGTGGGGGAGGGTACAGAAAACAGATTTGGAATCTAGTAGTTCCAGTGGTGCGAAACAATTCACGTCCACGACGTGCAGAAGGCTTCTTAAAAAGTTGGTCAGTGAAAACGATTGTACTTCCACTTATGTGTTCGTAGTACTTAAGCGCAAACGTTTAGTAGAAGACCCACCGTAATCGCTGTATGACGATAAAGACGCCGGATACCGTACCACGCTGACTGAATTGAGCAAATAAAAACAAATTCGTCTCGACCCAGAATCGAAGCCTAGACCTTCCGCATGCTAACCCAAAACGGTATCCACTGCACAGCACTGCAAGTATAAACTGACAGAGTTAGTTACTGTACATACGGTTACAGTGTTGCCAACCTGCCACTGTTTGACGTCCATCTACCGCCGGAAATATGCGCAGGACGAAATTTTGTGAGACATATTTTTGTACTGTTAGTATGAGAGGAATCGCGTTGAGAAGTCAGAGTGTGCGACTTTTCCTTCACCTTGTATATTTATTTGTCAACACTGTCGCCGTTAAAACCAATACATTTCTCCCAACGTGCATTAAGTAATTTTCACTCCGCCGCTGAAAAATTCTCCCGAGTTTTCTCGAATCCAGGACTTGCCAGTTACTTTCATCTCAGCGTCCGAGGTGTAACGATTACGCTCGAGGCCTCTATTGAGTAGAAGTAAAAAATAGAAACCGCAAGGCGCAGGTTCCGCGGAGTAAGGAGACGGCGGATTCGGCTCAAACTTTAGGTTTCGCAGAGCCTCTTCAGTTGCGCGTGAGGTGTGTAGACGAGCTTGTCACGTTGCAAGATTATTGGCGCCAGGCTGCCTCTAAACGCTGCAAGCACGACCCCAGATCACGTCAGAGCTGACGTCGCAGCCTCCGTGTACTGACAACAGCTTGCCACGACCCCTCGTGCCAGAAACTCGATGACCATCCCAAAATTCCGTTAAAAAGAATTTTTTGCGGATGGTTGTGTTTTGAAAGTTTTCGCCTGAGGAGAAGGCGGATGTCGAGATTCAGCGCTCTATCTTCTCTCTTCGAGTAGCGATGTCGAAGTTGCTCGCACATTCCAGTAGACGCCGTCTGTTCTTGTCTACGAGACGGCGTGCTACCCATCGTTCATAGATTTCACTGTATTCCAGGAAGCTGTCCAATAATGAAGCCAACACGTTCCTTGGATATTCCAGTATGGTATGCGTTACGCTTTTGAAACATTCGCTAGTCATTTTGAATCAATCGTCGACGAGTTTGCGATGTTTATCGTCTGAGGTAGTGATCGGACGTCCGATACGTGTTTCATCAATTACTATGGCTTTTACAGGCTCGCAACCGTAAAGTCTTATCATCTACCGACTTACGGTAGACCTCACAACAGCTTCGTCACCATAAGCAGTCTTTAAATGACGGTGAATCTTACTAAGAGTCAGTTTTCAGCAGTTAAAAATTCGATAACAGCACGCAGCGTAACTCGCATTGACATACCACCCAGCGCGTTTCTCGAGATTATCTAAGTCACCATCCACAAGCGTGGGTATGTTACTTTCAGTCTACCCTCGTATATAGTGATCGCTGAAGCTGCAGTTTTTCCTGTCGTGGTTGGCAGTGTTACATCTGCAGTTTAATGGAGTCGTAGACAGTGATTGCTAGTCACCAGAGAGAATCGTGTAATGAATAAAAAGGCTGTACCCACATTCAAGGTACATGTTGCGATCGCCAGTTAAACACTTTAAAGACACCAACGCCCTCCACCCCCCCCCCCCTCCCCCCACCCTCTCAAGGGTCCACGACTTTCCACCTCAACCCCACACGAGGGCAGACTCTCGATTTCGCAGGCATCAAAAACCCCATGAAATTATTTCAATGTTAAGTCCTTTCTAGCAGTCAGCCTCCAGAGCAGAATGTATGCCCTTCAGTTTAGCCTGCGCATCCCCCTTAGAGCAAGAATTGAAAGGAAAACGATGCACGTTCACGCTTGGCGATAGCCACTTTGCTGACAACGGTAACTCCGTGTCAGTGGCACAATGGAAGGTGTCCGTCGTTCGGTTTCATCTAATACTGGATGCGTCTGGAACACTTCATGTCGACTTCCCTGTTTTTTCACGTCTGCCAACACCAGCAACTCAGCGGTTGCAGTTTCAAAATTGCGCAGTGAAGTTCAGCATTGCAGTTTCTGTTGGTAGTGCCGATCGCAGCAACATTTCCACTAACTCGTCACCGCCCACCGCAAAGACAATCTTGACATTTAGATTTTTGTTCATGATTTTCAGCAACTGTTTCCGATGACATGTTTCATGAAATCTTCCCCACTCCACCAAGAGTGTCTTTCCAGCATCCACCTAACCTTCGTAACCTCTCGGTTCATCCCTATGAAATGCCCAATTCACCTTCCCTACCCTCTGGCTCCAACCCTTTTAACCGCCCCCGGTGTAAAACCTGTCCCATGCACCCTCCCACCACCACCACCACCTACTCAAGTCCTGTAACCCCGAAGGTGTACACGATCAAAGGCAGAGCCACGTGTGACAGCACCCACATGATTTACCAACTGACCTGCCTACACTGTGAAGCCTTCTATGTGAGAATGACCAGCAACAAACTGTCCATTCGCATGAACGGACACAGGCAGACTTTGTTTGTTGGTAATGAGGATCACCCTGTGGCTAAACATGCCTTGGTGCACGGCCAGCACATCTTGGCACAGTGTTACACCGTCCGGGTTATCTGGATACTTCCCACTGACACCAACCTATCAGAACTCTGGAGATGGGAACTTGCCCTTCAATATATCTTCTCTTCCCGTTACCCACCAGGCCTCAACCTCCGCTAATTTCAAGTTGCTGCCGCTCATATCTCACTTGTCATTCAACATCTTTGCCTCTGTACTTCCGCCTCGGCTGATATCTCTGCCCAAACTCTTTGCCTTTACATATGTCTGCTTGTGTCTGTATATGTGCGGATGGATATGTGTATGTGTGTGTGTGTGTGTGTGTGTGTGTGTGTGTGTGTGTGTGTGCGCGCGCGCGCGAGTGTATACCTGCCCCTTTTTCCCCCTAAGGTAAGTCTTTCCACTCCCGAGATTGGAATGACTCCTTACCCTCTCCCTTAAAACCCACATCCTGTCGTCTTTCCCTCTCCTTCCCTCTTTCCTGATGAAGCAACCGTGGGTTGCAAAAGCTTGAATTTTGTGTGTGTATTTGTGTTTGTTATTGCGTCTATCAACGTACCAATGCTTTCGTTCGGTAAGTTACATCATCTTTGTTTTTAGGTATAAATTTGTAATTACTTTGACATGTCCTATATCCTTGTAAAAAGAGATATACAGATGAATAAAGATACTAATATTACTACTACTACTACTGCTACTACTGACATAGTGTCACCTACCTGTGTATTCCTTACTCGCCGTTCTTGATTCCCATAGGAGGTTCGGCACAGTGTGCATCCACACTGAAAGAAAGGATCTTTGGTTGTTGTCACCTGTTAAATATATAGATCACGTTCACATAGAGAAGTTCTAATGTTTCTGACTTAAAGTGTGAGTGTGAATCTTGGTTATTTTGTTGTTGTGCCTATCGCGACTCAGCACTTCCGCTATATGGTGAGTAGCAACTTCCCTTCTCTAATATTACTACATTCCATCCTGGATTTTCCATTGTTTTATTATTGGAAGTGTTGGATTGCTGATGGGGTGTGTCAGGGAAGCCCAACTAAAATTCTAGGCCAAATCCACAGAAGATAATTACATGGTCAAATGAACTGGGTAAACTTAGAAAGCTGGTTTGCAAATATGGTTCTTCCAAATCTTCCTCCAAAGTTAGTCACTGTGATGGACAATGCTCTATGCCATAACAAATAGGTAGACAAAACACCCACATGGTATGATACAAAAGCGAGGATGTTGGAATGGTTGCAAAAGAAATGTGTTGCCGGTAATGAGAGCATGAGGAAGCAGACTCCATTTTAAGTCACAAACACAGACCTGCTTAAAAAAATGTATATGACCAATGCCCCCCCCCTTCCATGAACCATGGACCCTGCCGTTGGTGGGGAGGCTTGCGTGCCTCAGCGATACAGATAGCCGTACCGGAGGTGCAACCACAACAGAGGGGTATCTGTTGAGAGGCCAGACAAACGTGTGGTTCCCGAAGAGGGGCAGCAGCCTTTTCAGTACTTACAGGGGCAACAGTCTGGATGGTTGACTGAGCTGGCCTTGCAACACTAACCAAAACGGCCTTGCTGTGCTGGTACTGCGAACGGCTGAAAGCGAGGGGAAACTACAGACGTAATTTTTCCCGAGGGCATGCAGCTTTACTGTATGGTTAATGATGATGGCGTCCTCTTGGGTAAAATATTCCGGAGGTAAAATAGTCCCCCATTCGGATCTCCGGGCGGGGCCTACTCAAGAGGATGTCGTTATCAGGAGAAAGAAAACTGGCATTCTATGGATCGGAGTGTGGAATGTCAGATCCCTTAATCGGGCAGGTAGGTTAGAAAATTTAAAAAGGGAAATGGATAGGTTAAAGTTAGATATAGCGGGAATTAGTGAAGTTCAGTGGCAGGAGGAACAAGACTTCTGGTCAGGTGAATACAAGGTTATAAACACAAAATCAAATAGGGGTAAAGCAGGTGTAGGTTTAATAATGAATAGGAAAATAGGAATGCGGGTAAGCTACTACAAACAGCATAGTGAATGCAATAATTGTGGCCAAGATAGATACGAAGCCCACACCTACCACAGTAGTACAAGTTTACGTGCCAACACGTTCTGCAGATGACGAAGAAATTGAAGAAATGTATGATGAAATAAAAGAAATTATTCAGATAGTGAAGGGAGAAGAAAATTTAATAGTGATAGGTGACTGGAATTCGTCAGTAGGAAAAGGGAGAGAAGGAAACACAGTAGGTGAATATGGATTGGGGATAAGAAATGAAGTAGGAAGCCATCCAGTAGAATTTTGCACAGAGCACAACTTAATCATAACTAACACTTGGTTCAAAAATCATAAAAGAAGGTTACATACATGGAAGAAGCCTGGAGATACTGACAGGTTTCAGATAGATTATGTAATGGTAAGACAGAGATTTAGGAACCAGGTTTTAAATTGTAAGACATTTCCAGGGACTGATGTGGACTCTGACCACAATCTATTGGTTATGAACTGTAGATTAAAACTGGAGAAACTACAAAAAGATGGTAATTTAAGGAGATGGGACCTGGATAAACTGAAAGAACCAGAGGTTGTACAGAGTTTCAGGGAGAGCATAAGGGAACAGTTGACATGAGTGGGAGAAAGAAATACATTAGAAGAAGAATGGGTAGCTTTGAGGGATGAAGTAGTGAAGGCAGCAGAGGATGAAGTAGGTAAAAAGACGAGGGCTAGTAGAAATCCTTGGGTAACAGAAGAAATATTGAATTTAATTGATGAAAGGAGAAAATATAAAAATGCAGTAAATGAAGCAGGCAAAAAGGAATACAAACGTCTCAAAAACGAGATTGACAGGAACTGCAAAATGGCTAAGCAGGGATGGCTAGAGGACAAATGTAAGGATGTAGAGGCTTATCTCACTAGGGGTAATATAAATACTGCCTACAGGAAAATTAAAGAGACCTTTGGAGAAAAGAGAACCACTTGTATGAATATCAAGAGCTCAGATGGGAACCCAGTTCTAAGCAAAGAAGGGAAAGCAGAAAGGTGGAAGGAGTATATAGAGGGTTTGTACAAGGGTGATGTACTTGAGGACAATATTATGGAAATGGAAGAGGATGTAGATGAAGATGAAATGGGAGATACGATACTGCGTGGAGAGTTTGATAGAGCACTGAAATACCTGAGTCGAAACAAGGCCCTGGGAATAGACAACATTCCATTACAACTACTGACAGCTTTGGGATAGCCAGTCCTGACAAAACTCTACCATCTAGTGACTAATATGTATGAGACAGGCGAAATACCCTCAGACTTCAAGAAGAATATAATAATTCCAATCCCAAAGAAAGCAGCTGTTGGCAGATGTGAAAATTACCGAACTATCAGATTAATAAGTCATGGCTGCAAAACACTAACGCGAATTCTTTACAGACGGATGGAAAAACTAGTAGAAGCCGACCTCGGGGAAGATCAGTTTGGATTCTGTAGAAATATCGGAACACGTGAGGCAATACTGACCCTACGACTTATCTTAGACGCTAGATTAAGGAAAGGCAAACCTACATTTCTAGCATTTGTAGACTTAGAGAAAGCTTTTGACAATGTTGACTGGAACACTCTCATTCAAATTCTGAAGGTGGCAGGGGTAAAATACAGGGAGTGAAGGGCTGTTTACAATTTGTACAGAAACCAGATGGCAGTTATAAGAGTCGAAGGACATGAAAGGGAAGCAGTGGTTGGGAAAGGAGTGAGACAGGGTTGTAGCCTCTCCCCGATGTTATTCAATCTGTATATTGAGCAAGCAGTAAAGGAAACAAAAGAAAAATTCGGAGTAGGTATTAAAATTCATGGAGAAGAAATAAAAACTTTGAGGTTCGCCGATGACATTGTAATTCTGTCAGAGACAGCAAAGGACTTGGAAGAGCAGTTGAACGCAATGGATAGTGTCTTGAAAGGAGGATATAAGATGGACATCAACAATAGTAAAACGAGGATAATGGAATGTAGTCGAATTAAGTCGAGTGATGCTGAGGGAATTAGATTAGGAAATGATATGCTTAAAGCAGTAAAGGAGTTTTGCTATTTGGGGAGCAAAATAACTGATGATGGTTGAAGATGGTCGAAGTAGAGAGGATATAAAATGTAGACTGGCAATGGCAAGGAAAGCGTTTCTGAATAAGAGAAATTTGTTAACATCGAGTATAGATTTAAGTGTTAGGAAGTCATTTCTGAAAGTATTGGTATGGAGTGTAGCCATGTATGGAAGTGAAACATGGACGATAACTAGTTTGGACAAGAAGAGAATAGAAGCTTTCGAAATGTGGTGCTACAGAAGAATACTGAAGATTAGATGGGTAGATCATAAAACTAATGAGGAGGTATTGAATAGGATTGGAGAGAAGAGAAGTTTGTGGCACAACTTGACTAGAAGAAGGGATAGGTTGGTAGGACATGTTCTGAGGCATCAAGGGATCACCAATTTAGTATTGGAGGGCAGCGTGGAGGGTAAAAATCGTAGAGGGAGACCAAGAGATGAATACACTAAGCAGATTCAGAAGGATGTAGGTTGCAGTAGGTACTGGGAGATGAAGAAGCTTTCACAGCATACAGTAGCATGGAGAGCTGCATCAAACCAGTCTCAGGACTGAAGACAACAACAACAACAACAACAACATGACCAATGGAATTGTAAAAGATAAAGGTCACATAGTTGTGCAGTTTTCACCCTATGATTGTGATTTGAGTGTGGTAGAACTGGCATGGGCATCAGGTGACATGTTTAAGAGAACAAGTGAATCATTTTGGTAACTACTGCTGGCTGGGAATGGTACTGCAGCAACTAGAAGAAGATTACTCACGGCATGGCAGTGTCGTCAAACTTGCAGTAGATGAAATCTATATCAAGACTGATACTGCTGAATCAGACACAGATGAAGAATTTAATTGTGACTGAGATTTGTGTGTACATACATTTCAGCATTACATATGGGAATAAATGTTCAAAATGTTACTCATTCTCTTTTTATTGCCACAGTGTAATGTTTACTACTGCTTCTTTTTAATTCTGAATTGTCCATGAGAACTGATATGGAATTAGTAGCTGCAAGTACAGTCATTTAACATTAAACTACTAATTTACATTTCATGAATCCTATAAACTTTTGTTACAGCCATGTCTCAGTTTTTCCAGTTGTACATGTGCAACATTTATTGGTCATGCAGGATACAGTGGCTGATGCGCAGTGACCAATTTTTGTCCATAGAGTGGGGCAAGTTCATTTGTTTGTTCAAAAGGGGAGACTGACAAGCTTTTTCCAACTTTCAGCTGGTCAGCAATAACAGAATCGTCATGCACGCCCTACAATCTTTCTGTGTTTGGTAAAAAAACTCATTTTTTGGTTACTTGTAGCTTTAAGTGTCAGGTTCATTGTGATTTACCCATCATTTCATGAATGGTCATAGTTATTGGGATATTTAAATGGAAGTAAAACACTGTACGAAATTTGAAAAAGTTTGCAATGAAAAATAGGGAACACTATGATTTTCCATGTGGTGCACATTACGTAATATATTGCTGCATATGAAATACAGCTAACATATTGAATTTTTCTTTAGACTTGTTTGGAAGTCTCTCTCTGTCACTTATCTCAAGAAAATTGGTCTGGCGTAGCTCACTCATTTGTGATTGCACCTTGCCAGTGATAAAGCCTGAGTGAAATATCCACAACATTCCTCATATTTCATACACAGTTTGAGATATCAAGACGATATTTTGGCAAATAGTAGCATGCAAAGAGGAGAGTATTTTGCCATATGGCTATTACACAAAATTTCATTATCTCCTGCATCAGTCCACTAACTAAAGGCTTTTCCAATGAAAGAACATAATTTTTACGGGCCATTGATACCCAGTGAATCGAGAAATGCTATGGGTTTTGAACAACGTAGGTGAAGTCATGTTTATTTTGTACCAAGGCGTGCTTTTTCATAGGATGCTGTCCTAACTTTTTCTCAGTTTCTTACTTAATAATAAACCATTGTTCCAGAATTCTCTCACAATTGTGTCTGCACAACATGTTAGTGAGATGAGGCTGTGTAAACTCCGCTGACTTTTGGCAAAAGAAACAAATTTTAATGTGCCAACAAGAGAAATGTGTAGGTTTTACTCAGAATTCCCACTCTTGACTTTTCTCTGAAAGTTAAAAATAGTTAACAAACAAGGCAAAAATAAATCACTGCATTTTTGGGGAATTCTTGTTAGATACTAACCAAAGATGAGGTGACAAAACTTTTTTAATGGTCACCATACAAGTGTGGGCGTGCTTACGAAAAATGTGAGTGTAGGCTTCAGTTTAGAACGGCATTTCCCCTCCATTGCTCAGCATTTCCCTTCCAGTGCTCTGAGCGACCCCCCGCCTATCACTGCCCACTCTCTCCACGCTTCTCCAGCCGATTGCGCGTCCAGCAGCCACGGCACTATAGCAGTTGAGAGTTGTTGCAGCGGTGGCTAATACAACTATGTTTTTTCCCCTCTCCCCTCGTCAGCATAAGTGCTGGTAGTTGGTGGGCGGATATATGCTTTTGGTTTCTTCTGTGTGCTGTTTTTTGTTTATATATATTTGATGTCTTTGAGAATGTTTTTATGTGTGTCTGGAAATGTGACACTGGATCAGATTTCAGTTTTGCAGCATTAACAATGTAGGAAAAGACAGATCAAGATTCAGACAGGCACATTAAAAGACACTTACACAAAAGTTTGCAGCACAGCCTTCACCAGAAAAAAAAAAAGAGAAACACCCACCATTCCTTCACACAAGCAGGAAAAATGAATGGTGTGTGTTTCTCTTTCTTTTTTTGATAAAGGCTGTGGCCGAAAGTTTATATGTAAGTGCATTTTAATTGTGCCTGTCTGCAACTTAACATGCCATCTTTAAGGCAAGTAGCAATCTATCTTTTTCTACATCATTGATATTCCAACCTGGAGTTTCCATTGTTTGATTTTAGATCTCTATTAAACATGAATTAATTGGTGTGTGTGTGTGAAAGACAGAGAGAGAGAGAGAGAGAGAGAGGTTAATTATACACTAGTTATAATGTCAATAATGTGAATCAGTGTTTCTGGGAATGACAAGCAGAAATTTCAAAACTAGGTATAAAGAACATAGAAGAAGGTGGAAGTTGGAAGTGTGAAAATAACCATTCAACCTTTGCTGAACATGGACATGAACCATACAACATGGAACAAGACATGAAAACACACACACACTCAATTCACACAAAAAAATAACACATTACACATAAAAAATATCAAACCACACATTCACACCACAACACAAATAAAAGACGAAGATAAACACACAATGACAACTGGCAACGTTACACTCTGTAAACAAATTCAGTGAAAAGTGGAAATGAAATTTTGAAGTAAATGTGAAATCTGCCATCTGGAGTTTGCAGATCAAGTAAATCTATCCCCAGGATCACACAGATGGATTAACATCACAAATTGAGAGAATAACAACGGACAACTGTAGCAGCAGTCTGATGGGCTCGTTATGCGCAACCCTTTAGCCGGCATCCTTGCCGACATCTTTATCAATTCCTTGGAAAAAAAGCTGTTTAACCGTGTCTCAGCCACTTCACTAGGTATCCTTTCTTACACAAGATATGTTGATGATATTCTAGTCATCTATAATGGACCCGCTGATAGAATTGATCATATATTTAAACTTTTTAACGACCTCCATGAAAAAATTTCTTTCATTGTTGAACTCGAAAACGAAAACCGCCAATTACATTATTTAGACTTGACGCTTACGATAGAAGACAATAACATCACATTCAATACTTTTCAAAAAGAAACGTATACTGACCAAATTGTGGCTGCTTCCTCTTTTCATCCACAGTCTCAAAAAACGACCTTTTTTCACTCTGCCATCCACCGAGCCACCTATATACCACTTTCAACAGAAAAGTTTAATGAGGAGATTAATTTACTTAAAACCATAGCAGTCAATAATGAATATACGCCTTACATAGTGGACGATATCCTAAAAAAGAAAACTGCAAGAACTACCACGCTCAACACCTCACGCACTGAAATTAACCCAAAAAAACGTTTTTCTATTCCTTTCGTAGGACCCAATTCCTATCAGATTCAGCGCATGCTTCACAACAAATACAACTGCAATGTTGCCTTCTCTACTAATAATAATCTAAAGAGAAACTTCATTCATAATTTGAAATCCATTCGCTCTCCTACAGAAAGTTATGGCGTTTATAAGATGATCTGCGATACCTGCTCCTCCTATTATATAGGGCAAACCGGACGTGCTTTCACCATCAGATGAAAAGAACATCTTTTGAGAAAGAATGGCACCAGTCCCCTAAATTCATCCTTTGCCGATCATCTCTTAATTACTGAACACGTGCCTAAAGCCATAGGCGATAACAATATTCTGCAAACCGAAAAGAAGGGGCGTAGGTTAGATGTCTTAGAGGAATTGGAGATTTTCAAACATCTCACTCGTCATGATGGGCTCATTCTCAACGAACAGCTCCCGCTGCGAAATAAAAACTTTTTTGACTGTATAAAGCCATTGCTTGATCTTTGATTCAGATTTCCTCATGCAATTTACCAAAATGTTGTTTTCCTGTTACATCTTTGCTGTTTTATTGTATGTCATAACTAACGTTTTTTTACGTTACAAAATGTATCTCTGTTTAAAGTAGATAAATCTGTAACTTCATCCTATTATTATTAGTGCTTACGTTATGCCTGAATCAGCTGCATCACAATTTCATGTGTCTAATTTTGAATGTACAGTAGCCTAGTTGTTTCTGCGGCTACTAGATGGCACTCGTAGCAAAACCATTATTTACTTGCCCACACTTTCTAAAGTGGGCACCAGCTTTGCCAACCATACGATAAATTATCGCAATACACGATAATTACAACGTGAACACGATATACGACAGTACATTGCTGATAATTGTGGAATCTACAATAATTTTTGTGAAGATTTAAAATGAAAATAAATTGATTCTTGTAGTAGTTTCATACGTTAATAATCTGTTTTCATATATTTAAGTCCATACTCCATTCAATATAAGCAATTTCCTCTTTTTCTCTCGTCCACTCCCCGCAACAGTCCAACGACTCTTAACACTGTATATTCGCTTCCGGGGAATACCCTTACTGCCTAACAAATATTGTTTCACAACAATATGGGCTATTAGGGCTAGGCCATCGTCATCAGTTGCTGGTGCAATTGGGACTTGAATGCACAGGTAGTTAGTTGTCTTTGTGCTCTTAAAAGAATATTAATTTTTTGTTCTTAAGGGAAATTAAAGTGTGGTGTTCTTTAAATAAATACTGTAGTAGTGTATTCAAATATAATTAATGGAAAGTGACAACAGTGATGTAGATTCTCTGCGGACCCCACAGAAGAAATTGAGGCTACGTGGTGAGTTGAAATTAAAATGTTTGAAACAAAAGTTCAGAAAGGAATGGTTGACTGATTTATCTTCCAAGGATTGGCTACAACCTGTTAGTGACGATGCATATAAAGCTCGGTGTAAAGTTTGTATATGTGAATTCAGTGCTGAGTTGAATGTAGTGAAAAATCAAGCTAAAGGGAAAAAACACTTAAGTGTCGTAAAATGTGTCGGGGCTCTACAAAAGAAACTTGACTTTTCATCACAATCAAAATCGTCTGATACATTTGATAAGCAGGGCAAGAGGGCTGAAATATTGCTATGTGGATTTTTGGCAGAACAAAACATCTCTATTAATACAGCCAATCACTTAACAGATGTAATTAAAAGTGCCTTTCCCGATTCTAAAATAGTTGAGAACTTGCAGTTGGGTAGAACAAAAGCCACAGGTGTGATAAAGAATGTCATAGGTAAATGTCATTTGGATGAACTGAATGAAGTTTTGCAGAGACAAAAGTTCAGTTTCATAATTGATGAATCTACCGACATTTCCGCTACGAAAAATTTGTGTGTTTGTGTGCGGTATTTTGATGAAGATAGCTCCAAAATACATACTAAATTGTGGCAGTTGTTACAGCTGTTTGACGAGGCTGCTCATGAAGGAGCCACTGCTAATCATTTGTACGACCTCGTACGTAAAGCCTTGTCAGTACATAGCATTCCTCCTGAAAATTTAGTAGGATTTGCTTCGGATGGGTGCAACACAACGATGGGGAAAGATAATTCTGCTGCTAGTCAAATAATTAGAGATTTTCCTGGTATTTTTATACAGAAATGTATATGTCATTCATTGCACCTATGTGCAAGTGAGGCTTGCAAACAATTACCAAGACTATGTGAAGACACAGCAAGGGATACATATTCATTCTTTAAGCATAGTTCAAAATGAATAGCCCAGTTTGTGGAATTCCAACAGTTTTGTAATGTCGAACCTCACAAGATACTGCATCCGTCTCAAACAAGATGGTTATCTTTGTTAACTGTTGTTTCACGTATTCTAGAACAATGGAATGCATCGTCATTATTTTTCACTTGCAAATGGGAAGAAGAAAGACTGTATGCAGCTGAACAGTTAGCAAAGTCATTCAGGGACAACTTTGTACGTGTATTTTTTATATTTCTCGAGTGGATTCTACCGAAATTTGTGTCTCTGAATCAATATTTTCAAAGCGAGAAATTAGTAATTTGCTCTTTGCTTGATAGAATGTGCAAAACGTACAAAGAAATCCTTCTTTGCTATATGTCTCCTGATTATATCAATAAAACTGATTTGACAGACATAGATCCAGCAAACCCAGCCCAACTTGTGCCTTATACACAAATGTATTTAGGTGTAGGTGTGATGGATTTCATGAGCCAATCTGAAAACATCTCACAAAAATCTAAAGTGACTGATTTCTACTACAGAGTGCAACAGTTACTTATAGTATCTTGTTGTGAGATAAAAAAGCAGTATGATTTCAACAATTCTGTTCTAAAAATGTTGAATTGGTTGACACCAGAAATAGCATTGTCAAAAAGTGATGCAAGGCCATCAACACTTGTTCCATTTATAAAGTCGGTTCAGAGGATTTCTCCAAAAGATAAAAGGCTTATGCAAATGATTGATGATCAGCATTGCCACATGCCACGTTGCCACATGCAGAATTTCTCGAAAATCTACGGCCTAAAGAGGTGGACGAATTTTGGGTGTTCATAAAGAACACTAGGGACCTTCATGGTAACCAAGAGTTCCTCCAAATAGGAATCTTTGTGCTAGATATATTAGTTTTACCACATTCTAGTGCTGATTGTGAGCGGGTCTTTTCAAAAATGAATCTAGTGAAGACACCATTGAGAAATAAGTTACATTCGGGTACAGTCAGCGCAGTAATGCTCACTTCCCAGCGTGTGAAGAATTGTGTACAGTTCAAACCAACCAGTGCAATGATTGCATCAATGAACACGTCGAACATTTATGCTAAGAAGAAGGAATCTCATCGAGATAGTGAGTCCGATTTCGCCGATGTGGAGTTCGACTACGATGCTTATTAGGGTGAGTTTAATTATATTATTATTTTTAATTATATTAAGTACACAGTGCTACTTTTCGATTGGGGTTAGCGAATTTTCCTTGCATAAAATCTGTGACGCTTTGGACACTTCCGAGTTTATCTGGTTCTGAACGTATCTTTAGTACTTAGCATTGCGATTAGAGAAGTTTTGGTTTGTAATTAGGAGGTTTTACGGATAAAAATTTTAAAACATGAGAAGACTTTGCCATTCGCAATTGAAAACAAAAATATTGTATACGTCATATTATCAGCATTATTGTTTTTGTTTTTTTAAGATTATCAATATACGATAATTTTAGATAAAAAACGATAATTTTAAATACAAAATGCCATAATTTTATCTTCTGGGGTTGGCAATGCTGGTGGGCTCCTCAGTCTTGTTGCAACCCTTGTTCACTAAAGTACGAGGTGCTCGTACTACGAGCAGCCCTTAGCGGCTCGCCATCTTTCTTACAACTATTCATGACGTCGCCTTTCCGGCTTAGATCTTTTTTAATATGTGACTTGTAAGTACTGCATCTTTTTCCAGTCAGTACAAACTTTAATTTTATTAATGTATTATATACTTAATATGTTTTAGAACAGTTAGTCTAATTCTGAAGACAACGCTCATAGTAGCGTCGAAACCTGGTCAATTTTGACTTAATATTTGTGACCGAGGGTTTATTTGTTCTAACGTAATTGTAATCAATAAATGCAAAGCACCAGTTATCATCATGTTGTTCTACCAAGAACCAACGGAATATTCTGTTTACATGTAATTGTAATCGTTTCTGTTTCACGTGTCTGGCAAGCTGTCAATCCAACATTCTTCATATAGAGATCAACGCAGTTTTCTTCTTGTCAAATTGTCATTCCTCTATACTTTGTATGTAGCTTAGAATCTGCCAGTTTTTGAATTTTTGTATGTAGTGTAGGATGTTTCTTGGTTTGACTGACTATATCTGCATATGAAATTTGCCTGGAGATGGTGTCTTGCAGACTGTGTGGAAAGTAACCACCAATTCAGCTGAATATTTCCAAAAGTGCTCAAATGTGCGGCCCTTGTGAAAACAAAGGGACAGGTGAAATGGAAAGCAGTTGAGTGCAGACAGTCATGTGACAAGAACTGTAGGTGTCTTGAGAGCTGCCACGAAATGTACAGGATATGAAGGATATGAACCAAAAATGCTTGTGCCCTAATTTTGATGAGATACTTCCAATTTTACAAAGGTTTAGTATTTGAGATACACATTTCTTTTAAGAAATGAGTTTGGAAGTTAAGTGGTAACTGAAACTTATTTACTGTCAAAAAAATATGTAAAAATTCTAATAAAAGTAATTTTCATTTATCTGTAAGACTTTATAAGATTCCTGAATAAAGTGATTGCATCCAGCATAAAAAGAGGTGTTTCGTAAATTTAAACCTGCCAGACTATGCAGACCCTGACTAATTCTCAGTTGTACTGATGCTACATAAATAGCCACATGACAATGTACTGAACAAACCTGACCAACAGTGATTGTGAATAGAAAATTTATTTTATTTTGTCTTCTGTACCAAATTATTTTAGACATTTTGTGATGCTACATGTTTTTATTTTCTCTTCAGTGTGAGAATTTTCAATTTAAATGTTTATTTGAGTTAACTGCAACAACTGTGATAGGCCATAATTCAGAGAACAGAAGGTGAGTTTTCCCACAAAATATCAATTTCCTATGCTTTACTACTGTTGATTGCTTAGACTAAAATGTTAATTAACTTTGGAGTGACACACCTTGGTATTTGGATTGTGTACCATATAGCTGAGTTGAGTTCTTCTGCTGCTAGGCATCAAGTAATTCCATTACAGACTCTTTTGACTGCAGTTGTCAAATGAATAATTGCCTCAACCGTTTTGTGATGCATTTTTTTTTTTTTTTTTTTCAAAGATAGTTCTCTGACTTTCATATATTGACACTAACTTTGATTCATCACTGATAACTGATGGTACTTCAAGCTGATTGGCAATGTTCAAAGACCTATTTGCATGCTCCTTTATTAATACTGTAGTGTAACATGAGATTCTCTGGAATATCATGTTCCTCTGTTACCCTAGAAAATGTATTTTAGATAGTTAGCTGGTAGCGAACATGCAACTGTGCACACTTTATGTTGATACGTGCAGAAACAAACAAACCATAGACACAGGATGTCAGCAGAGTGTGACAGCGATTGTCTTCAACTGGCGTGAAGGGGTCACTTATGCTTTGGCATCATGGGTTGGTGGGGTTTTGGATGGCAGAGAGAAATGGGAACTGTTTACAATTTAAGCACTCAAGAAACTTACTTACTCACTGGTCATATCGGACTCGAGAGCCCATTACCGCAGCAACGTATTTTCGCCCTCTGTCCCTGTCTTGGGCTGTTTCCTTCCATTCACCTTCAATACCTAGGCTCCTCAAATCAGCCTTCACATTGTCCTCCCATCTACGCCATGGTCTCCCCACAGGACGTTTTCCTTCTAGGTGCCCTACCAGTACTCTGTGCGCTGCCCTGCCCTCGCCCATTCGAGCTATGTGACCCGCCCATCGCAGCCTATGTGATTTAATAATACTGACTATGTCAGGGCTTGAATAGAGTTCGTGAACCTCTTCGTTATGCAGTTTTCGCCACTCTCCGCTAATGTCATCCCTTTTTGCTCGAAAAATTTTCCTCAAAATTTTGTTTTCAAATACTCGAAACGGCTTTTCATTTTGCACAGTGAGAGACCAAGTCTCACACCCATACAGCATAAATGGTAGAATAATAGTTTTGTATATTCTAATCTTTATATTATATATAAAACAAAGATGAGGTGACTTACCGAACAAAAGCGCTGGCAGGTCGATAGACACACAAAGAAACACAAACACACACACAAAATTCAAGCTTTCGCAACAAACTGTTGCCTCATCAGGAAATAATTTTTCCCACGTGGAATGTTTCCTTCCATTATACTAATCTTTATATTCCTAGACAATATCCATGATGAAAGTAATCTATTCAGTGAGAAGTAGCACGCATTTTCCGAACATAATCTCTTCTTCAGTTCGGATTCAATCTCATTTCTCGAAGTGATGTCCATGCCTAGATACTTAAATGTGTTCACTTTTTCAAACTGCATGTCTCCAACTCTTAACGTTTCCTGATCTACTGGTGTTGGCATTCTAGTAGTAACCAGGTATTTAGTTTTGTCTTCACTTATCCTTAGACCTACACCTTCACTAGCCTTGATTAACACATTCGTATTTGCTGTTACAGATTCTTTCCAATCGCTAATGATGTTTAGATCACCTGCATACCCTAATATCTTAATATTTCCATTTAACTCCACACCCTCTGAATTATCTGCTGCCATTTGTACAATATATTCTAGGACTAAATTAAAAAGTAGCGGAGACAGGGCATCTCCCTGCTTAAGACCATTCTTTATTACAAATTCTTCTGACTCAACTTTCCCCACGCGTACTCTACCTTTTGTGTTTTTCAAACTCACTTCTATAAGTCTAACATACGTCTTTGGTATTCCAAGTTCCTAAAGAATTCTGTACAATTTTGACTGCAATACTGAATCATATGCTTTTGTAAAATCTATGAAAAGATTATGAACTGGTTTATTGTATTCCCATTTCTTTTCCAAAATTTGCCGCAGGGTGAATATTTGGTCTATAGTTGATATGTTCCTCCGAAAGCCGGATTGGTAATCCCCCACAATGTCATCTGCATGTGGTGTAAGCCTGCTTAGAGGAATATTCGAGAAAATTTTGGAACATACTGGTAATAGCGATACCCCTCTACAATTACTACAATCCATTTTGTCACCTTTCTTAAAAATCGACTCCTGCCACTCTTCAGGTATCATCTCTGAGTTCCATACTTTAGTTATCACTTTGTGAACTACTTCCACCAATTTCTGTCCCCCATTTTAACTAATTCTGCAGTTATGCAATCTGATCCTGGTGCTTTATGGTTTTCCAATTTGTTGTTTGCATCTCTTACTTCCTTTAATGTTGGCTCAGGTATCTGGGGTTCTGCTGAATGTATTTGGTACGCCTGCTCATTTCCTGCTTCCTAGCGTACATTTAATAGATGCTCAAAACACGCCCTCCATTTACTTAATATAGCACTGGGGTCTGTCAGTATTCCCCCAGCATCCCCTCAAAGTGCATTTGCCCTAGCCTTGAAGCCCTTCCTATACCCATTTATGTCTAGGTAAAGTTCCCTAATTTTTTGTTTGTTTTACTGTTTGTTTCCATTTTTGTAATTTGATTGCTCAAATAATCCCACTTCTTTGCCCGTAGCCTACGACCAACTTCCCTTCTCAAGTTCAAGAACTACTCTCGTTTTCTGTCTCCCATTCTATCCCAATCTAATCGCACTTTTCTTCTTTCCTCTACTAATTTCTTGCATTCCTCATCAAACTACGGTTTCCTCCTGTTCTTCTTAATTGTACCTATTGTGACCTTCGCTGCCTGTTTGATATTATTCCTCACAGTGATCCACTGTTTATTTACATCCTCATCTTGATCTTCGTGTGTCCTCAGAGCATCAAACCTATTTGAAATTTCTATCATGTACCTTCTTCTAAAGTTTTCATCATTTAGCTTGTCAGTGTCGAACCTAACAAGTTCTGCATTTTGACACCTTGATGTTGCTGTAGATAGCCATTGGTGAACTTTGGCAGCTACAAGAAAACGATCAGAATCGCAGTCTGCTCCCCTGAAAGTCCTAACATTTTCTATACTAGTGTGCCATCTCCGATCTACAAGAACATGATCAATTTGGTTTTGGGTGTGTCCATCCGGAGAGACCCAAATTGCTTTATGAATGTCCTTCCTTTTGAAATATGTGCTCTGAACAATCATGTCTTTTGAAACAGCAAAATTAACCACCCTTGTGCCATTATCATTCGAAATGTTATGCAAACTTTCTTTCCCAATTGTAGGCCGGAATGCTTCCTCCTTCCCTATCTTCGCATTAAAATCACCTATGGTTAATTTTGTATCATATGAGGAGAACTCATCCCACAGTTGATCTAGTTCTTCATAAAAGCCGTCTTTAACAACCTCTTCAGTGTCCTCAGTTGTTGCGTGTACATTAATTACTACTAGTCTATTCCACCTGCCGGACAACACCATAACTGATAATCGGTCACTAATGAACCTTATATCTCTGACTGCGTGAAGCACTTTTCCCTGTACTGCGAAACCTGTTCCGAAACTGTGAGCTTCCGCACCTCCACAGAAAAATGTATCGTTACCCCTCTTTATGCTACCCTCCCCCTGCCACCGAGCTTCTTGAATAGCTGTAATGTCTACATCGTATCTATCTACTTTGTCTAATAATGTCTGGAATGTTCCTGGCCTGTTCAAACTTTTAACGTTCCATGTTCCCAACCTGAAAGTTCCTTTCGACCTGAATCCCTTCGAAGTAGGTTCTGCCCGGAGATCCAAATGGGAACCTAGTTTACCTCCGGAATATTTTACTTCAAAGGGACCCGTGCCCATTAATGTTGCTGATTCTTGATGAATAGATTTGATAGTAGGAGAAGAAGAAACACGGACGGTTCATCACGCCATCGCCTGCTCCCCACCGGCTGTCCGGAACTGCTTATTTTTTGTATTCGCAGCTACCCTTCATATCTGAAGGCCGTATCCCCTACCCGCAACCTGTGGACGCGCTGTGCCGTGATGGTAGGGGCCCTCGAGACAGAAGCAGCCAAGAAAACAACTGAAAATATTTTAAGTCTGATATGTAACTTGAGCCGATGGTCTCCATGAAGTGATGTCGTAAGATTCACTCCATATACACTGATCAGCCAGAACATTATGATCCCCTATCTAATAGCTGGTATGTCCAACTTTCACACAGATAACAGCGGCGACATGTCATTGCATGCAAGCAATGAGACCTCGGTAGGTCACTGGAGCGAGTTGGCACCACATCCGCACACACAAGTCACCTAATTCCCACAAATTACAGAGAGAGGGGCCGTATCTCTGATGCCACATTCAACCACATCCCAGATGTCTTCTATCAGGTTCAGATATGGCGAGTTGGAGGGGCCACCACATGAATTTTAATTCAGGACCGTGTTCCGTGAACCACTCTATCACACTCTGAGCCTAGTGACACGGCACATTATATTGTTGAGACATGCCACTGCCACGAGGAACATTATCATCATGAAGGGGCGCATGTGATCTGCAACCAGTGTATGATACTCCTTGGCCATCACGGTGCCTTGCACGAGCTCCACTGGAACCACTGATGCAACATGAATATTCCCTAGAGCGTAACGCAGCTCCCACCAGCTTGTCTCCATCTCACAGTATAGGTGTCAAGGAGCTGTTTCCCTGGATTCACACCCTCCCTTTGACATGATGAAGAAGGTACCAGGATTCATCAGACCACACAATGCTCTGCCACTGGGCCAACATCCAGTGCTGATGATCATGTGCCCATTACAGTCATAGTTGCCAATGTCATGGTGTTAAGATTGGCACATGCATGGATCATCAGCTGCGGAGGCCCATTGTTAAGAGTGCTCAGTACACTGTGTGTTCAGATGCTTGTACTCTGCCTAGCATTAAAGCCTGATGTTAGTTCTGCCATAATTCACCACCTGTACTGTTTTAGTAGCCTGTCCAGCCTATGAAGTCCAACATTTGCAGTGAGGGGTGGCTGCCCAATACCATGACGTCTGGACGTGGTTACACCGTGTTTTGAAGACAGTCACCACAGCACTCTTTGAATACCCAAGTCGTGCAATTTCTGAGATGCTCATACTGAGCCTCCGGACCACCACAATCTGTCCTTGGCCAAACTCAGATTGACCACGTGCTGTGCCCACTCTACACATGAACAGCAGGCTCATTGATGCTATATGCACTGTTCATGTGTCTGACCAGCAGTCACTCCTCATTAGGTGATGCTTTTATCACCTAGATGGGTATATATCGATAGTAGGTCAGTGCTCATAAAGTTCTGGCTGCTCAGTATACATTGCTCAAGTTAATGTGAGATCTGTCCATCCAAATGTGAAACGGTTTTATTTGAGTAACAAAATACAGAAGAATTCTTTCACAAGTGATCACATCATTTTGTAGAGAGTTGGCATAGTTCTGAGCTCTCTTACAGCCCTTGGCCATCTGCAGACAACAAAGAAGTCTGCATGGTACAATTAGTGGAACTCAGTAGAAGGTTCAGTGTCTCAAGAAAATACAAGGTGAGTGAAGGTCAAAGTAAGGTAAAAGCTGAACACAAGAAGCATCAGGTGACAGATCAATTGAGAGGTGAGAGTAACCCATAACACTTCACTTCAAAACTGATGAATAATTGTTTATCCAGTTTTTAACTTCTGTGCATCTTAGCCCATAACCTACTGAAAATTCATATGTTCCAAAGACAGATCACTTGCAGTGATTAACATTGTAAGTGTCCATGATTGACTAATTATAAGTAATCATTTGAATAATACAGAGAAGATAATATTTTAATTAAACACTTTTCCATACACCATGGTTAACAAGACTGATAAAAAAAAAATCAAAGAGTAGTTATTATGAAATATAGGGTATACCAAGATCACTTGTAAATCTTTTTAATGATTACCAGTTTCATCTAATCTTCATCAGATCTGTGATGACATCATCAGATCTTGTAACACAAAACAGGTCACGATCTTTTAAAAACTTGCAAGTCACACAGTGATGTTGCGTCATTTTACTATAAAAGGTAGCAAGGAACATAATTTACTGTAAAAATAATGCAACGTCTCTATGTGACTTGCAAGTTTATAAAGATCATGAATTTCTGTAAATATGTTACATGATCTGATGATGACATACGAGATATGTCAACATCAGTAATTAATAAAAAGATTTACAAGTGATTTTGGCATACCTGATATTTCAGAATAACAGTTCAGATCAGCTGTTGACACAATGTCAAAGATATTTAGTAGTTATTACAACACTGCATGAAAATACAAAGCACATATATATTAACATTATGCACAATGTGTAACAAGACAACAAGAATAAAGAAAAATAATTAACTCTCAACAATTTGCATAGCATAAAACACCATTAGTGATACAAAAATGACAAAAAATATAAATATTTTGTTAAGTACTGAAAACAATTATTACTTTATGACTCAGTGTCAGAATCTTTACAATATTCACATTACCATATTTCCTCAGCCATTACATGTTTTCAAATGCCATATTATCCAAAATTTAAAAAAAAAAGTCAGTAACAGGAAAATTTTGAAATTTACACACTGCTGGCCATAAAAATTGCAACATCATAATGACAGCGTGCAACATATGACAAATTAACATGGGGTTATACTACGTTCTTGGATATGCAAATGATCAGCATTTCAGCACAACCTTACAGCACAGGTAGGAGTAATACCGGCCGTATCTGTAGGTAAGAAAAGATCATACAGTCACTTTCTCATTCAGAAATCTCATTTGAATGTTCATTGTTTAATAGAAGATTACATTACGCCTTGTGTAAGAAGCATAACATCCAGCAATGTGTGTCAGAATTTCACAGCAGCAAGCTTGTGGCTCAGTGAGATTGTAGTTTATTGTTCTGCAATATTTCTGTTTGCATTGGTTGGGATCCCACAACTGTCATACAGCAATCGAATTGATGAGTTCAGGAAGGGCATACTCAATGCCACAAAGGATCTCAATGGTCCCACAAGACTAGCACCTGAGAGGGCAGACACATTGAGAAGGGCAGTACAAATGGCCAAAGGTTTCTTTGATATGTGTGAGAGTATCACAGAGATGCTGAAGAAACTGAAATGTCAGATTCTTGAAGATAGTTGTAAATTATTCTAAAAAGCCAACTTATAAAGTTTCAGGAACCGGCTTTAAATGATGACTCAAGGAAATAACCCTCTACATATAGCTCCCATAGGGATTATGAGGACAAGATTAGATCAATTACATAAGGAGGCAGTTCCCACTCTCCATACACAAATGAAATGGGAAAAAACCTCAGATAACTGGTCCAATGAGTAGTACTCCCCTGCCATGCACTTCACACTGGTTTGTAGAGAACAGATGTTGCTATCGATGTAAACATTGTTCACTGAGCTGTGCAGGATCATACATCCACTTCATGTAACTACAATCAGTACATTTGCTTGTTCACAGCAAGACAAGTATATAGTGTGACAATGTCTGGAACACCAAAGACTGTCAGCTTGCCAAACATTGTTCCGCCTCCCCTTGATGCGGTAGCAAAGAGAAATGGACTGCCAGTGATGTACTCAACAAGAACACTGGACACAGGGGTGGCACCTCATCATCTTTTCTGTCCCGGTTCTGCATATTGATATCATTATGGACATGTGTGGAGGCTCTGAGGAGAATAAAATGTTGCCAGAGTGCATTTGTCATCATTATGAGGACCCAGCTCCTGGCTCGACAGTAACGGGGTGCTGCTGAACACACATGACCACCTCTGGTTCACACAGTCAGTAATTTGGGCAACGGCCATTACATTTCTGATGTGCTAAGGCCAGTAGCTGTACGCTACTAAATTTCATATCCTGAACACCCACAAATCATCTACAAATTAAGCATGTATTCTCCCCAATATACTGTATGTGAACAGTAACTAAAATTTCTTTGTCTGCTATCTTTCCTGGTGTTTCAATTTTAATAGCCAGTTATGTGCATTACACACTCTCTCTCTCTCTCTCTCTCTCTCTCTCTCACACACACACACACACACACACACACACACACACACACACACAAGTGAAAATTATTTCACTGTTGCATACTGTCTCTTTTAATGACAGCAAGTTACATTAAGAGAAATTGCTGATTCTTTTTACAGTGATGTTAGTAACAATTTCACATCACTTATATTAAGAGAAATTGCTAGTTGTTTCTACAGTGATGTCAGGAACATTATTTCTCTATACAAAAAACATGGGAGAATTTTTAATTATGTTGTCTTTAATGATCCTCTGAGCTTGCTCATGTGGCAATCTGTCCAAGTTTATAGTTTGCCTAAAAACATAAAACAAAACAATTAATTACTGAAAATCAGACAGTCAACCTTAAAAGTTATTTACATAATGTAAAAGGCAAAATTCTATTTGAAATTCATTGCTGATAAAGTCTCTTCTCTCTTCACAAACTCATACTAGCAGCTTCACATTAGAAAAATATGTAAAATAACTTTCATTACTTGTCTAGCCAGTTATTTTCCTAATATTCTGAAGCCTTAAAAATTCCTCCCAACCTTCTCTAAACGTCTCGTGCCATCTGTTCAATTGTGGCCTGGAAAAGCAGTCATCCCCAAAGACTTCCTTAAGGATTCCAAAAGTTACCAATGGTCCCTTTTTGAGCTGTGTGTCACAGGGCAGATGGACTAGCTTACCAGTGATAGGTAACTCAGTTGCCTTCATGCTCTTGGAGGGCCATTATCGCATTTTCCATGAACTTCTACGTAATAGTCACATCAAACTTATGATAGAGAAAACTTTACAGCAGTGCTATGTGATAAAGTTTAGCCTAAAGCTCAAAAAGGCATCAATGGTAACTTTTGGAATCCTTAAGGAAGTCTTTGGGGCCTACGAATATAACGCTATCCAAAATGCACTGGTTGGCATGGTTACCACAACCTTCTGTATGTAACAAATACCAGAAATGAAAATGAATTGACTGTTAATTTTTCTTAATATCTAAATATATACTGGAATCAAGTTATTTCATTTCATATAATTATTTATCAGAGACGAGACGATAAGAAATTTTTTGTCGGTTGTGTGTTTATTTTATCCAGTCTGATCACTGTTGCCATATAGGGACAGGGATCATACACTATAAGGCAGGTGGAAACCACACTTGGCTCCGTCTCAAGTAAAATTAACATGACTTATTTATTTTAAGTATGTATTCATTTAAATGCAAGGCATATAGATGTGGTTCTCCTTTCTATTCAAAGTTTAAAATGGACCTTCATGAATAAATTGCTAGATTTTTAACTGTTTTTGTTCGCATTTACCATTTGCCATTTTACAATAAGAAACAGAATTCATAAATTAATTTTTTTCTCCTCAGGAACTGAACACTAAAATGATACTCACATCAGTCGAACATACCCTTAAACCTAAAATAGAAGTTTGATCAATAGAAGTACTTTGTGACTTTAAGAACAGAGTAAGTAAGGACAACCATTCACTATATAGTGCACAGAAGTTGTTGTTGTTGTTGTGATGGTTTCCTTTTCTCTTTCTCTTCTCCTTGCTGATCTGAATAACTTAGTGTACTCATTAAAAGATGAGCTATAATGTTCAGCTTCTTGTTTAATGTGTCTATCTTCTACACAATTCTTCCTTTATACTGTGAGTGGTTGTTTACTTATTACTCTGCTTGTTTCAATGGACAACAATCGTATTGAGGAGGCAGGCATTCTCTTACCATATGAACAAGTTAAAGCAATTCACTCCATAATTAGAAGTGACCACTTTAAAGGGAAATTATGCTTATTTAAGTACCTTTAAGGACTTACCCTTCAATATACATGCGAGCTCGGAATGCTGCAAGGTGAGCGTAGTATGTCGGGGCAGGATATGACACACTGCGTGTACACCGTGAGAACAGATGGCACAGGTAATATGTCAGTTCTTCCAACTCATCAATGTCCATATTAGAATCATCCCACAATTTGCGATACTTTGTTGGCCGGCTTACACCCTAATCAGTTAAAGCTACATTAGAAAGAAGTTTATATTTTCTTTTTGAATAAATTAAATTTAGCTGTGAACATTTCCATACCACACTTTAGTGACTTGTTATATTAGAGACATGAAAAATGTAAATGAAAGTAAGTAACCTGTATACTGGCATGGCTGACAAGATAAAAATCAGTGTGCCTGGGATGTGTTATACTAGTATCCACAATAGTTCCTGCAGGTACATTTTTATTTCTGCCATCTTCATCTTCTCGTTTCTTTGGGAAGAAACGTGTGTGGTGGCGCTTTTGCACAACCAAGAATGTAATTTGAGGTTCATATGATTCTTCCAAGCCACGACAGGCATTTCGTATTTGTGTTAGTTCTTCTCTGAGAACCTGAAAAATGATTAATTTTTCTGCAGTCTATGTATGATTGTAAATGAGTTAGTGTAGTTCTCATACACATTACATTCATCTTATTGCACTCTAACCATGTAAATTTTTCTACTAGGATGACCTATATTTGGTAATGTAAAGATTTTGTGCTGACATTGACATTTTACTAGTTTATTAATATATTGTACAATCTGTGCCTTTAATGAAGAATCCTATATACTCACAGATTTTGATCTTATAACTTGTTATTTCAGGGTATTGGCAGTAATATACAATTTTAAACAGACAACTGCTATGTTTTGTTATGTTTTATCTGACGTAAGCCCACAATTTATCATTTAAAAATAAGGCAAATGATGCAACCTGAGTAATTTATATTTAATCTTCAGTTACTGAATATATGGAGACATTAATCAAACCTTAAGAGAATTATGAACTTTCATAAAATGGAATAGTTTGTGAATTACATGCAAAAGATTGATTATTTTTATCGGAGAGATTAAATTTCTAAAAGAATTTGATGTTAACAAATTTAAATGAGATTACTGACTAACTTGTCACATAAAGTCAACTTGTCACAGACAAAAGTCTGTTAAAAATTGTTAAGTATGATAAAAGTAATTGTAATAACAAATTTTAACAAAGTAAGGAATATATTACAACTGTAACAGCATGTCTCATTACTGACTTTGGCTCAGCCTCAGTTATGTCTCATGTTGGGCTCATTATTCATTTTGCCTCACACTGTTTCAGATGCACTCTGTGTCTGTTTTGATTATTAGGTATTGCTCAGTTGCCAGTGACTTGAAGGGTATTTGTAATAAATGTCAGAAGCCACGTGAAGCAGTACTGTTTTGCATATTCACTCAAACACCAAGTTCCCAAGGTCAGAAAACATCACCTGAAGGAGCTGAGTTTGATCTGAATTTTTAACATGCTACTCTGCAAATAATTTTAAAGCACTAGATAAGCAGTCAACTTTGCCAAAAGTGCTCATGTTTTCACACTTACTTAGTATGCAAATGTGTTTAGAGTTTGAAGTTAATCATAAAATCTGCATGTAAAAGTGCAAAATGTTAAGCTACAGATTATAAGAGTAAAATGGTATACATTTTATGAGTCACATATTGTTTTATACAACTGGATTATACACTGTTGGAAAAATATAGTACACTCTTTTAGAGGTTTTCAATTCACTCAAGATTTGTTGCTAACACAGTGCATATGGATTACATGAAATGAATGCATTTATAGCTCAATATCACAAGCGGTTCTTAGGTACCAGGTATCAACCCGTGCTGAAACATCCACATTAGTACGTACAGAAATGTAGGCATTGACTCTGGCATCCAGTCAATCGTACAGTTGGTGATACTGTTCTGGGGTACCTTATCACTTAATTTTGTAAGAGTCGTCGGCTGAAAAGTCGCACAAGTCACTTGTCGTCCCATCACATCTGACATATACTCAATTGGAGACAAGTCTGGAGAGCACGGTAGCCAGGGAAGTTGCTGCACATCTTCCAGAGCACGCCAAGTTTCACGGGCAGTGTGTGGGCGAGCATCATCCTGTTGGAAGAACGTATCACCTTCCTATTGCAAGAACGGCAAAAAAATGGATCTGACAATATTTTGCAAATACCGAGCAGTGGTTAGCGTCCCCTCCAGAAAAACCGACAGTGAATGAGAGTTGTAGCTCACCGCAGCCCACACCGTAAGGCCTGCACCGAAGGCCACAGTGCGCCATTCCGTCATCCGAGTGATCCTCTGACGACACCGGTTCACCGTACACATCGATGCTGTGGTGTGAATGGAAGACGTGCTGGATGTTGGCACATCTGGGCTCACATGCCCTCTTATCTATGCTGTGATAGCTGCACAATCTGCCACTGCCGCCTTCACAATACAATATTCCTGGCGGGCATCTGTGCTGCACGGATGTCCAGAACCTCTTCTACGAGTGTGAGAATGTTCATGTGACCTCTGACACCAGCTTCATTGCACAACTGATGCAGCATATCCAACTTGTGTGGCAATGATCTGAAAGGGCCATCCCACCACTTGGAAGACCACAATTTGAATCCTTCCACACTCACTCAGTCAACTGTGTGACATATTTGCCTGCTTGCTTCACGTCTGCACCACACTGCGCCCGCTGGCTGTGAGCATTTCCTATTAAAGAATAGACACAGATGGTGCTCTGGTAGCTATTCCAGTATGTTACCTGGCAGACGATGTCGAAACCATTATCAGCTCATCTACTACCCCTCCCTCCCCCCCCCCCCCCACCTCCCCTCGCAGGTCGTATGTGCCATCATTGGATCAAAATTGACATCATCTTTCCAGGTGTACTAATATTTCCTTTCTGGCAGTGTAGTTAATCAAATGGCAAGCACAAAATGCTTCAACTTATTGTTACTAACTAGACAACGTCTTAAACTAAGAACTAGAAGTTAGGATAAATCATTATCAACTCACCATTGCAAACTGTCCTTCACTCACACCATCTCTGTAAAATATCAGGCGCCTGGGCTTACACCGTGTCTCTTTGTAGAAAAACATAAGATGGTTGGTCATTATTTCCTTGAGATCTTGAATAATTTCTGTCCTTGGCGGTTGAAGGCGGTACTGAACATTGTACTTGAAAGCATCAGGATCGTGGCTTGCACAAACCTGTTGAAGCATGATTCCAGACCAACAATTATCATTTCTAGTACATACAAACATAATCACAAACAGGATAATGCGCAACTGACAGTGTTAAATGCAGTATATTCAACTGTTTGAGCACAGAATGGTTTAAATTGAAATGGCAGAAATTTTATAAAACATGTGAATTTCTTCCACAGATGATTTAACACTTCGGTGACCGAGCCAGGGCATAACTCGGGCCGTAATACTTGTTTAAAAGACCGTGTCTGAATATATCTCAGGCCAACAATTTTCTTGACATGCTAACCACCTTTTGTTACAAAAATTGACTCATTTCATATGAGAACAATGTACAGACATCTTGCTATATGTCCCTTGACAGATGCTGCCTTCTGTTGTCAATTTCTGGTGTTACTTAAAAATAAAGAGTAGTGAATGCAGAAGCAGCTGTCATAACAGACTGAGCCAATGTGTGCTCGTGTTCTCATGAGTTTTGTGTGTGTACTTGTTAGGTCTCAATATAATAGAGGGAAACATTCCACGTGGGAAAAATTATATATAAAAACAAAGATGAGGTGACTTACCGAACAAAAGCGCTGGCAGGTCGATAGACACACAAACAAACACAAACATACACACAAAATTCAAGCTTTTGCAACAAACTGTTGCCTCATCAGGAAAGAGGGAAGGAGAGGGGAAGACGAAAGGAAGTGGGTTTTAAGGGAGAGGGTAAGGAGTCATTCCAATCCCGGGAGCGGAAAGACTTACCTTAGGGGGAAAAAGGACAGGTATACACTCGCACATATCCATCCACACATACAGACACAAGCAGACATATTTAAAGACAAAGAGTTTGGGCAGAGATGTCAGTCGAGGCAGAAGTGTAGAGGCAAAGAAGTTGTTGAAAGACAGGTGAGGTGTGAGTGGCGGCAACTTGAAATTAGCGGAGATTGAGGCCTGGCGGATGACGAGAAGAGAGGATATACTGAAGGGCAAGTTCCCATCTCCGGAGTTCGGATAGGTTGGTGTTGGTGGGAAGTATCCAGATAACCCGGATGGTGTAACACTGTGCCAAGATGTGCTGGCTGTGCACCAAGGCATGTTTAGCCACAGGGTGATCCTCATTACCAACAAACACTGTCTGCCTGTGTCCATTCATGCGAATGGACAGTTTGTTGCTGGTCATTCCCACATAGAATGCATCACAGTGTAGGCAGGTCAGTTGGTAAATCACGTGGGTGCTTTCACACGTGGCTCTGCCTCTGATAGTGTACACCTTCCGGGTTACAGGACTGGAGTAGGTGGTGGTGGGAGGGTGCATGGGACAGGTTTTGCATCGGGGGCGGTTACAAGGATAGGAGCCAGAGGGTAGGGAAGGTGGTTTGGGGATTTCATAGGGATGAACTAACAGGTTACGAAGGTTAGGTGGACGGCGGAAAGACACTCTTGGCGGAGTGGGGAGGATTGGACAGGTCTTACAGTTTACTGTAATTCTGCTGCAAATGTGTCACATTTGTTGACTATGTAAGAAATTTTGGAAGCTTCAAGACAAAGAATTCAAGGATTCTGGATCAGAGAGAGAAATATCTGAGTGGGGACAGTCTGAAGAAGATTCATATTCACGTAAACTGCAGTCTGCTACAATTTTTTGTCACTAATATTGTTGCTTCAGACACTGCTGCTGTAATTATAATTTAGTTTGTTTTATTTGTCTTAACCACATTGTGAGGTTTGTGGAGTTGTAATCTGTACTGATTTCTCTGAAATTACTGTCCTTTCATTTTAACATTGTGAGGTTTGTGGAGTTGTAATCTGTACTGATTTCTCTGAAATTTCTGTCCTTTCATTTTATAGGGCTCCTGCAGGCAAAATCTGTATTTTTCTAAAACAGTTAGAATCTCTGTTAACTCAGCTCTTTGCAAAAACAAAAGATATTATAATTGTAGGTGATTTTAATGTTGACTTTCTTACAGATAACCTGGGAAGAAATGATTTATCACATTTAATGAACTCTTTTAACTTAACAGCACTGGTGGATTTTCTCACTAGAGTCACAGCTAATTCTACAAGTCGAATTGACATCTTCTTAGACGGCAGTAGAATTCTAAACATAACTGTAAAACATATATTGAATGGGCTCTCAGACCATGATGGTCAACTACTTTCAATTGATAATGTTAGCCCTCTTTGTAAGAACAATTCCTGCAGTAAGACTTTCAGAGTAATTAACACACAGTCTATCAATAGCTTCTGTAATTCCCCACAAGAAGTAGACTGGGACCAGATTGAGCTCTTTGACAATGTTAATGACAAATACAATGTTTTTCTAAATGAATTTATCTGCCTATTCGAAGCGGCCTTTCCTAAAAGGACTGTCAAATCCAAATGTGGGACCTACTCTAATAAAAATTGGCTAGCTCTGGGCATTAAAACATCTTGCAGAAGGAAAAGGAATCTGTATGCTTCACTCAAATCCAGTTATAGTGTAGAAACGGAAAAACATTACAAACTATAGTGCTCTATCCTTAAAAAAGTTCTAAGATGGGCAAAGAGAATTTCTATAAAATCAGAAATTGATGTCTCTAATAACAAAATTAAAACCATTTGGGGCATAATAAAAAGGAAAACAGGTAAAATCCCTGCTGAGGAAAACACAACAGAAATTAAAACAAATGATACCATTCATGACAATGTTGAAATAATCACTGACATTTTTAACAACCACTTTCTGGCATCAGCAGTACAAACTGGAAAAACATGTTCTGTTAATGAAGCCATCTTATCCCTTCAAAAAGTTATTAATAAAAAAACCAAGCAGATTAAAGTGTCTCCTGTCACAGTACATGAAATTGAGAATATAATTAGAGAGATGAAGAGCAAGAATTCTGTTGGCATATATGGTATCTCTTCAAGATTACTGAAGGAGTGCTATAAGCCGATAAGCAAAATACTGTGCCCTACAGTCGATGAATCCATCCAGCATGGGATTATTCCTGAGAGACTAAAAGTATGCGATTGTCAAACCTCTCTTTAAAAAAGCCGATAAAGCCAACGTTACCAACTATCGACCTATCTCCCTTTTTTTCTAAAATTCTTGAGAAATTTGTTCAGAAAAGACTTATTGAACACCTCATGCATTATAAGGTATTAAACAGTAGCCAGTTCGAATTTCAACAGGGCGTATCAACAGAACAAGCTATTTTTTCCTTCATGCATCAAATCTTAGAGTCTTTTAATAATAAATTATCTCCTGTTGGTATCTTCTGTGACCTTTATAAGGTCTTTGATAGTGTTAATCATGAAATCCTCTTAGCAAAGGCTGAATATTATGGTATAAGTGGTTCAGTTGGCTCATGGATTAAATCCTACCTACCTGGAAGAAAGCAGAAGGTCATGTTGAACAACTCTGAGGGGTACTCTGTGTCATCTAGCTGGGGCTCTATTGGCTGTGGTGTTCCTCAGGGCTCTGTACTTGGTCCCCTTCTCTTCTTCATCTTTATCAATGACCTTCCCTTGCATACTAGCTTTAAAACTCACTTTACTCTTTTTGCTGATGACCCCTCTATCCTCATCAACAAAACTCCCAACCTCAATCTTGAGGAATTGACCAGTATTGTCTTTAGTGAAGTATGTAATTAGTTTGTAAATAATGGGTTATCACTAAATGTTAATAAGACCCAGTTTGCGCATTTCCAAGTAAGGAAAATAGTTGAGGATCAATTAAGTATTACATTGAATGGTACTGAGTTACTTCAAGTTGAGTCAACCAAGTTTCTGGGTGTACACATTGACAACAGTCTAAAATAGTCTGAACATATTTTGCACCTCCACAAAAAACTCAGCTCAGCAACATTTTCTGTTCATATTATTTCCACTGTATGTGGCCGAGACACCACAGAAACTGCTTATTTTAGTTATTTCCTTGCATTATTGCTGTATGACAGGCTGTTCCAACCGAGCTCCAGGGAGCCGGAGCGTTCACTGCGGCTGCTCGGAGCCCGCGTGGAGGGGGAAAGCGAATTCACTGCCCCCTGGCCACATGCAGTCGCAACTGACACAATAATCTGTGTTCAATGACAGCTATGACTAGCCGCGGGAGTCCTGTACCTCCATTGGAGGATACATTTCTATTCATTGAGGGGGATGGTCGTCCGCAATGTCTTGTATGTCATAAAGTATTTAATTCTGCGAAGAGGTACAATATACAACGACATAATACACGTCTTCACGCAGCGCACTACGATCATGTAGAAGGCATTGCACGCAGAGAACTGGTAGCGAGGCTTAAGAACGACATACCAGGAGACGTAAGTTCAAAAACGGTTTCGTAATACGGAGGGTATCAAAATATGCAACATAGTTCGTGTTCTGTAATGCGTTTATAATTTTCAAGTGAATGAGAGCGGAGAAAACACTACTGAATCTGCAATTCGACTAAGCTACAGGGTTGTTCACATCATTGTGACAAGTGGCAAGCCATTTTAGGTGGGACCACTCATAAAATCGTGCACGGTAGCAGTTGCAGAATGTTTGTTTCCAATGGAGGTGCAGACAATTGAAGGGGTTTGCCTGTCGAAGCAAACAATGTCTTGTCGAATCCTGGACATAGCAGCGGATTTAGAGACACAGCTCAGGAAAAAGGCGGAGAGCTTTGTTGCATTTTCGCTAGCGCTTGACGAAAGCACCGACATATTGGACTGTGCTCAACTTGCAGTGTTTGTGCGAGGTGTCAACATGGAGCTGCAGGTAACTGTAGAACTCTTGGATGTGGTACCACTCGATTACACTGCAACAATACCTGACATTTTTGAAGCTGTTTGTGAATCAGTGGACAATATGAATTTGCTCCATTCTGTAGCGACAGACGGTGCACTACAAATGATCGGGCGTCACCAAGGTTATCATTTGAAAAATAAACTCAGGGACAAATTCAGGAAAGACATTTTGACTCTTCATTGTTTTATTCACCAAGAGGCACTGTGTGCTGAAACAGTAGAGCTAGGTGGCGTAATGAAAGACGTCGTGAAGTGTGCAAATTTTGGCAGCGTCACAGTATGAATCATCACCAATTCAAAGGATTCCTGAAAGATATGGAAGCGGAGTATGGGGATATACCTTACCATACTACAGTTCATTGACTGAGTCGGGGAAAAGTTCTTGATGTTTTCTTTGTCATTCGTGAGGAAATATCCCTTTTTCTCAAAATGAAAGGGGAAGAAATGAGTTGTCTGAAAGACATAAAATGGATATCAGACCTGGCGTTCCTAGCTGATATAACTATGCTTCTGAATAATTTAAATCTGTCATTGCAGGGCAAAGGGCGGCTAATCGTTGACATGCACGACCAGATCAAAGCATTCATGGAAAAGTTACGTTTACTTGAGAGGCAGATGAGTAATGGACATTTAACATTCTTCAATCGTCTTGCTTCTTTAAAACTACTCCTTTTTCAGTTTCCCCCGATGACTTGTCACCGCCACTTCAATTGGAGATAATTGATTTGCAAAATTCAACTTTGTTGAAAGAGAGGTACTACAACACGTTGGATTTGTCACGATGGTATCGTTCATTACAACAAAAAACACTTCCCAAGCTTCACAACAATGCCGCTCAGATCATGTGCATGTTTGGGTCTACGTATTGTTGTGAGCAGCTTTTCTCAGCAATGAAAAGAGTAAAAAGTAAGGAACGATCATTTCTTCAGAATGCAACAATGAAGGCCATCCTCCGCATTAACACTGCGAACATTTTGACGCCTGATATTTCTTATTTATTTCCTGAACATCGTATTTCCTGGTGTAGCATGTCACCACGTCTTAGCAGCTAAGAGTATGAGGTTGTTGATCTTGTAATACGCAGCTGGCACATCAAAATGCTTGCCTTGCCGCCTGCCTCAGCCAGCCGTGCCACGTGCTGGTGTGCCGGCCCACTTGAATGGTCACAGCAAGCGACGCGGCTCCCTGGAGCAGGGAGCGCTCCGCGGCTCACAACGGAGCCGACGAGCTGGAACAGCCTGCTGTATGGCATAGTTTTCTGGGGTAATCAACCACTATCCAAAAACATATTCATTGCCCAAAAGAGAGTTATTAGGATAATGAGCGGAGTCCAGCCTAGACGTTCTTGTAGGAACCTTTTCAGAAAATTAGGGATACTGACAACTGCATGTCAATAGATCTACTCCCTGTTATGAAGTGGACAATTGTACAAAACCAATGATTCATACCATACCTACAATATCAGGAGGAAGATGGACCTCCATTATGAATCAAAAAACCTTACTATTGTACAAAAAGGAGTCCATTACATGAGCTGCAAGGTGTTCAATGCTCTCCCACCATCACTGAAATTACTTATCCATGAGCTACCCAAATTTAAATAACAGCTCAAACAGTTTTTATTATATAATTCCTTCTATTCGGTAGAATAATATTTCAGTAGAGTTAACTGTAATTGATTTTTTCATTTACTAATTTGATTTGCTATTGTGCATTACAATACTCACAATCACTGTTAACATTACTGTGTCTTTCATTTAGCTATTAAGATCTACCATATTTTTAATGTAATTTTTTCTATACCTATTAATGTGTATTTTGTCTTATACTAGATATCTTCTTGCAAAAGGTACTTTTATGTATTCCTTTTGTATTATTTGTAATAATTCTGAACCGTCCTACATCAATGCGAATGCCTCGCAGTATTGGATTTATGAGATATAAATAAATAAATAACCATGTCTTTTTTACAGATGAACCTCATGACAACACTGGTCTCTAAGATTTGTTTAGAGAAGACAAGCCAATTTACTGGCAAAACGTGCAGGAAAGGAACAAATTGGTATTGCCTTGATTCCAACATCCCTCTCTGCTTATGACTACACTTTCTGTCATTATTTTAAAATTCATTGTCTGTCAACTAAAATAAAAATGAAACATAAACAATGTCAAACATAAATGTGCCACTACCATTTTAAATAATAGCAGAAATGCCTGGTTTTCTGGTTCCAAAATTTTTCTGAGTGGCTGAACCTCAGAGTATTAGTACAATTTTCTAAAATATATTTAGGAGTTATTAAAAATTTGTCATTAGTTCATTTTTCTACTAAAACATGTAGTTCTTCTGGAACAATGCAAATATGGTAATCTACAACAATGGAATAGTGGATAAACTACAAGAGAGGCTACTGTATCCAAGAGGCTTTTTAAACATCATGTTACCATTTACAGATTTTTTGCAGTGCATAAGGGTGAATATTAAAAGGACATGAATGGAAAAAGTGAGAGACATTAAATTACTATAAAGAAAAACATTACACCTCAATCTAAACTGATATTCCTATACAACCCTGGTATTACAACTCAACAGAAAGTCAACAAGCTATTGGAATTATTTGTATGAGATTTAACAAAGGCAGCTTTCCACAACAACTCCACTGCTTGAAAATATGTGAAACTGACATTTGCAACAGTGGTAACCAGAAAAAAATTATATTACTCACTTATACTGGAAAGTTCTGGGTAAAGTACAAGTAATGGAAGGAGTAAAGGTAACCTCTCGCTAAGAGTTGAGACAAGGCACAAAAACAAACAAAAGATGAATTCCACATGTTCCACAAATAGCCCCCAAACACTGAGTGTTCTCCTTTTTAATACTGCTGCTGTAAGTTGTCAACACAAACCTGACTGTGATATGTTCCATTTTTTATGAACAATGGCTTCATCAGAAATCAAAATTTGGATTTTAAATTTAATATGGGACTTACATAACCAATTCAACATTCTACTGGAATATAAGATGGGATTCTGCATCTGATAAAAGTTAGGTGACTCTTCTATGAACTCAGAGAAAAGCCCTCAGTCATATTAATAGGACCAACCAGGTTAAATTCCAAAATCCAGTCCAGATGTTCCCACCATGCAACTGTTAGCCTTCATGTGATATCACTTACAGAGGCATACAGCCAAATTTCTTTGCCAAAGTCTGAAGCTGTCTCAATTAAATGCAAAAAAACATTGATCACTAGAGGGATTAAAGTATCTTGTGAAAGGAAAATGGAAATGTATCTGTTGGCAAGAACAAGTAGAGGTCCTGCAACACTGCACACTAAATAAATAACTCAAGATTACTAAGAAAAATTATTAAAAAAATAAAGGAACATGCACATTCTGTTATAAATCAGCAATTCTGATAACAGACTTAAGGATATGTGCAATGTAGTGAAATGAGAGATAGGACAACCAGTTACAGACCAGGATAAAAACACTAATGGACTGAATGGAAGGGCTATAAATGGTGCAGGTAGTGAATATATCCAATTATCACTTCATAAATATAGGAGAAACTATAGGAACAAACAATGTAGGGATAAACAATTCAACATAAAAATAAAAGCACTATGTTGAAAAAGCAACTGTCACAGAGCTCAAACAAGCTGTCATAACAGACTGAGCCAATGTGTGCTTGAGTTGTAATGAGTTTTGTACGTGTAACTGTTAGGTCTTGCAGTTTGCTGTAATTCTGCTGCAAATGTGTCACATTTGTCGAGTGTGTAAGCTATTTTGGAAGCTTTGGGGACAGCCTGAAGAAGATCCATATTCAAGTAAACTGCAATCTACTACAGGTTTTTGTCACTAATATTGTTGCTTCAGACACTGCTGCTGTAATTACAATTTAGTTCTGTGAAACAATATAACATCACCAACTTCTTCTTTTTTTTTTTTAATTTTTTGTGTGCCTTTTGTCCAGCATTTTGCAGGGTCGGCATGTTTATGGTCGAATTTGGCATGGTTAATTTAAGGGGTTGCCAAACGCCCTTCCTGTTGCCACCCTGTTGGACGAGATGATGATGACAATGAAGACAAGACAACACAACACCCAGCCCCTGAGCGAAGAAAATCTCTGTCCCGGCCAGGAATCGAATCCGGGACCCTTTGCACAGCATATTGTCATGCTGACCACTCAGTTATTGGGGTGGACAATACAACATCACCAATTTCTCCTTCCAAAATTAAGAAAATTATACATTCTCTCAAAAATAAAAGCTCATCTAGTTTTGATGGTTTTTCCAACAGAGCACTAAAGATTTGTTCCCACATAAGAAGCCCTGGATTATCTGAAATATTAAATGCATCACTACCTCAAGGCATTTTTTCCAGAGAGACTGGAATATACCATTATTGAGCCCCTCTATGGGAAATGTGATCAGAGAGAAGTCAATTCTGTCTTTTATAGGCTATAAGACACTATTGACTATAAGATGAACCTTAATTTTTAAGCATTTTTTTAAATAGTATTTTTAGCATTTTTGTTATTAGATTGCAAAGCCAGGCTAAAAAAATTCTTAGCTTAAAAAGCTGAATTGGCCTTTAAAATCCCTGAAAATCATCGTCGTCATCATCATCATCATTTTCTTCTTCTTCTTCCTCTTCATCATCGTTGTCCTCTTCGTACATGCAAATGGTCTTCACTGCCATCAAGAGTGTTGCTTATACTGTACTTCTTGAAAGATTTAACAATAATGTCCTCTCTCACTCTAGACCACGACTGTTTTATCCAATGACACATTTGTTTGATTGTAGGTCGTTTTAAGGCTCCCTTCAGTGTGAATTCATGTTGGGTTTCATCCTACATCCATTTGTTCTATTCCTCTCTCATGTACACTTTAAACAGTTTATTTATCGAGTCATCAAGAGGTTGCAATCGGGAAGGAAGTCCTCCTGGAATACCAGCAAGCTCCATATTTCCCGGTCTCAAATTTTCTTTCACAGAATTTTTCAAATTTCTACCACAAGAAGAGAGTTCGTCTTCAATAAAGCAGCTTTCTTCCTCCTCCACACTCTGTTAATCCATAATTTCATAATAGCCCCATCCATTCAACCCTGTGGCGGTCATTGACCACCGGAATAGAGCAGAGTGGTATCTCTGCACACTGACACGCTCTTAGGACGCGGGTCTTGGGGCACGCTTTTGTGCAGTTGTGTTAACGCTTCGACCGGTGACGCTCGCGAGGCTTGTTTATGTGTGTGTATATGTGCAACTGTGCAGTTAGAATAAATACGAGTTTCATACACGTGGTGTTCAGGTTATTACGACAGCTAAGCGACCTGATTCCCATAGTGGTGACCCCGGACTTTTTCGATACGACCACAGTACACGCGTTTCTCATCTTTCCTCCTGCTACCGTTACGCACCGATGAACCACCATGTGATTTGTGACCCGGAGCTCACCACGAGTTTGCCTACAATTTCATTCATGGACGAATTGCTGGTAATTCAGCCACTGACGACTCCGACTACAGTGTTAAACCCGTGTGCACAACGTAACCCCCCTAGTACAGTCCACGCACCGTGGCCCACACATGTTGCAGTTCATCCAAACGCATGGCAGTTTCCGGACTTCATACCGCAGGTGAAACAAGAACTTCCCTCACCACAGTGCTCAGCATCATCCCGTATGAGTATGTTACATACCAGCCCGACACACGGCCAGGTACTTTCGCCCGAAGCGCATACCGCTACGTTCCCGACACACCAACAGCATGCGACCGCATTTGTGGCAGCCGCGACACCTGCGTCGACTGCATTTGCTCCCGTGCCGTGTGTGTCATGTGGTCAGAGGCCTAATTGTGCTACAGTACAGACACTCGACCCTACACCAGTTTCCAGGCCTCCGCTGTCCCCCCCCTCCCCCCCCCCCCATTCCCCCATCGCCATCTTCCCACAACCCCACAGCAGCTACCTGTAGGGCGGTATCTGAAGTTGCCACAACTACAGAAGGACAACGCTATATCATGGTTTGTGTTAGTGGACAATATTCTGGACATTCACGGAGTGTGGGGAGATGACACACATTTCATTTGTTTAATTACCCACCTCCACGACCAACCAGACCTGGTCAGTGACCTATTGCTCTTGCCACCAAGCCAGCACAAATATGCCATCGCAAGAGCTCGCATCATCGAGTGCTTATTGCGCCCTCCAGCAGAAGCCATCCACTACATAATTCACAATGTGCCAATAGGGGACCGTATGCCTCCACAACTTTGGCGCCGTTTAAGGGCCCAGGTGGGCAAGGAGCAACTCCCCAACCTCACACTCTGGGCTTTGTGGCTTCTGAAATTACTGCCAGACCTCGAACTACACCTGTTGGCTTACCAAAATGCTGCTCTGGAGGAAAATCTAGTACTGGCGGACCAGGCATATTCCATCAGCAAACATCGCCAGGTCGCGTCCCCCTGTTTTTCCGACACTCCGAATGTTGGCGACAGTGCCGTCACGTCTACTACGTTTCACCGGCCGGACGGCAGAGGCCGGGCGCGCAGCTCCCAACAACAGCTGATGGAGCCCCCCTTGGCCAGACGGCCGTACTTGTTACAGTTCCTCGACCGGTTGCCCCGCCCACCTCCACGCGGGCACAACAGAACACGCCACGTGACGTTGCCGGCTCGCCAGCTCAGGCACAACACCCAGCATACCCACTATGCTGGTATCATATCACGTTCGGCAACGCCGCGCGTTCTTGTCGCGTACCCTGCAACCACACAAACGGGAAGCGCGAGTCAGAATAGGCGCCACGGCTCGCACCGGCAGTTTAGTGCACCAAAAATATTATCGACTGACCACCCCTGCTGCCCACCGTGCCGGCAGACTGTACGTCCACGACAGGACGAGCACAGTCTACTTCCTCTCATGGACACGGGTGCTGATGCTAGTGTCATTCCTAAGTCGACCGCCCCATCTTCGACACTGACGCCCGCCGTGCCACTGCGAGCAGCCAACAATTCCGCAATTCGCGTCCACGGTTCAGCCGAACTCCAAATAAATCTCTCACCTGATTTACGCTGCATCTGGACATTTTGAGTCGCGGATGTCGACAGCCTCGTTATCGCTATGGATTTCCTGCATGACTTCGGGCTCTCGCCAGAGCTCGAGGCAGCAGCCCTCCTGCATCACGCTTCCGGTAACAGGATACCAGGGATTTTCGCCACCTTCCCCCCGCCCCCTGCCACACACTGTGATACCTTGCCCACCGTGACAGCCGAATGCGCCCATCTCACGACAGAGCTCTCCGCCACCCAGTCGCACCTCACAATCCGGCACCACGAGATCACCGACCTTCTCGCGAAAACGCGTGCCTGCAACAGCTGATCCCCGCCACATCAGCCGAACTGTCACGCACACGGGAAGCAGCAGGGGACGCTTCCGCACCACGGGGATACACCCACGAGAACTCCACCGAGGCACAGATACCTCCACAACGATGCATTTTCCTGCAGGTCAGTGACATTCCTACCTCTAATGAAGTGCGTGTTACCCCACCTAGTCCCAGTGTGGTTCCCCAGGTTGTCCCGCAGGTGATAGGCGTGATTACTAACGGTACCTGTCACTGTTTGAACACCACGGAAGGCCCCCCAGTACGCAACAAGGCTCGACGCCTTAGTGCCACCAAATTACAGCATGCAAAAACTGCTGTACAGGAGCTGTTAGATTCAGGCATTGTCCGTCCACCCAACAGCAACTGGTCCTCGCCTATCCATCTAGTGCCCAAGAAGGACGGTTCATTTCGTTTGTGTGGCAAACGCCAGAACGATTTTAGACAACTACCATATACCAAACATACAAGATTTTGCACAACAACTCCATGGTGCACACGTTTTCAGTGTACTTGATTGCCGTAAAGCGTACCATCAGATCCCCACGTACCAGTACGACATCCCTATAACAGCAATTATCACCCCTTTTGGACTGTACGAATACTATTACATGCTGTACGGTCTCAAAAACGCCACACAGACTTGGCAACCGTTTATCAACTCCATCCTTTTCTCACTCCCATACTGTTACGCGTATTTGGACGACATCCTCATTTCATCAACTACCCTCAAGGAACACGAACAGCACCTATCAACAGTTCTTAGTATTATCACCGAGAATGGAGTCCAAATCAACAACAATAAATCTCAGTTGTGGTCCGGTCTGCTAGTGTGACATTTTTGGGCTATACTGTTTCCATGGTAGGGACCCGCCCCACATCAGACACAGTCGCCTTTATACGCGACCTCCCCCTGCCCGAGACTTACCGCAACCTACGTCGTTTGTTAGTGAAGATAAATTTTTTCCGATGGCACATCCCACACACTGCATCCCTAAAGGCTCCATTGACCGACGCACTCACCAGAAAGAATACTTCAGGGCTCCGCGAGGTCCCGTGGTGCGACGACATGCGACGCGCATTCGACGCACTAAAAACGGCTCTAGCGAACGCTGTCATGCTTGCGCACCCGGTACCTGACGCCCCAATATCAATCACAGCTGAGGCAAGCGACGCTGCTATCGGCGCTGTGTGCTCCTGCAGCAGGTGGCAGGCTCCGCACAACCACTACGTTGTCAGCCCCCCAGTGTAAGTGGTCCACTTTCCACCGAGGACTCTTTGCTGTTTACGAGGCAGTTCTGCATTTCTGAGAGGACATTGAGGGTAGGTCAGTGACCATATATACAGACCACAAACCATTGGTGGATGCTGTGCGTAATCCCACAACGCCCCCCGCCGTTTCAGACACATGGACCTAATATGTCAACAGACGTCCGTTATATCAAGGGTGCGGACAACGTCGTTGCTGACTACATGTCACGGGTCAGTACGATCTCGTTTTCTTGGGACTTCGACGACCTAGCTGCCCACCAACACGCGGATGACGACACTCAACAGTTAGTGAATAGCGAGTCCACCTCGCTCTCAATTGAGCCCCGCCAAATTCCAGGTTCGGCCTTACCAGTCCTCTGTGACGTCTCCACAGGTACTGGCCACCCCCTGGTACCGGCCGCCTTGCACCGTAAGATATTTGCCGCTATCAACGACCTAGCACATCCCAGTATTCGAGCTACCACACGCCTCATAACAGACCGATTTGTATGGACTGGGGTTAGAGCAGACTGCCAAAACTGGGCACGGGCGTGCATACCTTGCCAACGTGCTAAGGTCGGCCGTCACGCATACCCACTGTCGGGCTCGTTTGAGGTACCGAAACGCAGGTTCCGTCACATCCATCTCGACCTGCTCGGACCGCTCCCTCCTTTTGAGGGTTTCCGATACATTTTATCTATCATCGACCGTGTTAGTCGGTGGGTGGAGGAGATTCCAATAACAGACATTACCGCCGACTCTGTCGCGTGGGCCTTCACCGCCTCCTGGATCACGCGGTTCAGTTGCCCATCTTAGGTCACGACGGACCGAGGACGACAATTTGAAGCTGTGCTCTTTGGAAAATTGTGCGATCTATGCGGTGCAAACAAATTACGTACAACCGCCTACCACCCGGAAAGCAATGGCTCGGTCGAGCACTGGCACCGCACATTAAAAGCAGCGCTGATGTGCCACAACAGATCTTGGTCTGAAGCCCTCCCCTGGGTACTACTAGGTGTCCGTTCGGCTTACAAAGACGATTTGCAGGCCTCCCTAGTGGAATTGTTATACGGGGAAGCCCTCATCCTCCCAGCACAATTCATCGAGGATTCTGATCCTCCCTCGCAATCAGAACTTCTGACGATTATAGAACGCGCCCGACACTTCACCACGAATGTACGCCCCCTGCCCCCACGAGCACACACGGTCCCTCGTGTCTTCATGCACAAAGACCTACACGTTTGCAATTACGTGATGCTGCGCGACGATACGATACGACCCGCACTACACCCGCCGTACTCGGGCCCACACAAAGTGATGAGCCGCTTGCTGCAGACCTTTGACATTCTGTGCAACGGTAGAATACAAACAGTGTCTGTCTCGGGCCTTAAACCAGCCCGGCACCTCAATGACGAGGCAACTTCAGAACACAACTTCCACCCCGACCACACTCTCGTGCCACCTTCCATCTCTAATACCTCCAACGCGCCGACCCCTCCCCCTCCCCCCTTCTCCGGTACCCGTGACGCGTGTGACACCAGTGGTTCCTGTTCTCTTCTTTGTAGACTTTGCTCTAACCTTGGTAAGTTTTGGGGGAAAACAGTGTTCGAATAAGGTAAGCACTTTATTAGCAAAAGTGTTATATTTTTCATTCATGCCATGAGCACTGTAAACATCAGTCCAGTGAATGTCTCTGAGGAGTGTCCTAAAATAATCAATTTTTGGCTTACTGATTACCCTCTTGAGCTCAGATTTAACAGATTTTATATCCTGTTCAGTATTAACATTTAACAGAAGGAACTGCATGTCATGGTCTGAGAGGCCATTGACTATTGGTTTTGTAATATAATTTTGTTCATTTGACTTTTCTATAAAGATATTATCAATGGCTGTTTGTGAGCAAGTGGTTATCCTAGTGGGGAACTTTACTGTGGGAATTAAGTTGAATGATAGTGTTACTAACTCAAATAGGTTCTTATTGGGAGAGTCTTTAAGGAAATCTACATTGAAATCACCAGCAACCACTATTTCTTTGTTTTTGGTTGTTAAATGGGCCAGTACAGCTTCAAGGTGGTTTACAAACAGATTAAAGTTACCTGCAGGTGCTCGATATACACTTAATATTATGAAAGATTTTTTGTGAAAATCTAATTCTGTTGCACATGCTTCCATATGCTGTTCTAGGCAAAATTTATGAATGTCTATGTTCTTAAATTTATGACAGTTCCTGATGAATGTGGCAACTCCTCCTTTCTCCATTTCTGATCTACAATAGTGAGATGCTAACCTAAACCCTGTAACACTTAAAAGTTCTATACCAGTGGTCACATGATGTTCAGAGAGGCAGATTATGTCAGCTGGGTTTGAAGACTCTAATTCATCTATGCAGATAGTTAATTCATTAATTTTATTTCTCAGTCCTCGAATATTTTGATGCAATAAAGATAGCTGACATTTCACATTGACTGACTTAAAATTGGATGGAGTTAAAATATCTGCTGACAGTTGAAAATTCTTAACCAATGGCTGTTTATGCTGATGTAATAAGCTGGAATTATGTTTTTTGATTTCTTTCTCAAACTGAAGGTTTGTCTCAGTTCTAACCTCTCTTAAAATTTGCTTTCTTTCTGTCCTCCCTACCCTAAAAAAGGGTCTTTTCTGAATCCTATAACCACTGGTATTTTACCACTCATGACAGTGCCTCCCCCCTTTAACTTTCCTGCAATTTCCCCAGCCAATTTACCCTTCCCCTTCCTGTTGAGCTGAAGGCCATGCCTAGTATAATCCCACCTACTGAGAGAATCAACATGAACCACACCAATGTGTGACCCCGCACCCGACATGAGCAGCCGTTCCAGCTCCAAATTAACTCTCTTGACAGAAGAGTTCAAATGAGATCGGTCATGGTGCCCAAGAACAGATACAAACTCAACACTAGTATACTTCGATGCTGATGCAATCTTCGCCAGGTCACACTCTATACTGTACCCAGGATCTCTGTCAATACTGTTACCTGCCCCACCCACTATAACCATGGTGTCTTCCTTAGTGAAATCTTTCCAAAGTGATCCTAAATCCTCTGTCACCTGCTCCAGACCAGCACTAGGTTTAAAAAAATTGGTGACCTGGTATTCTGATCCTAGTTCATCCTGCAAAAGTTGGCCAACACCTCTTCCATGGGAACTACCTAACAGCAACACTTTCTTTCTCTTTACTGATTTCCCTACATCCTTACTTTTCAATTTGCTGCTGAAAGTTTGTTGTGCCCTGTCTACACCTGCAACTGCTTGAGGCTCACCAGCTTCTAACTGAAGCAACAGGTCAAATCTATTTTCCACATTCACCATAAAGCTGTCAGACAAAGTTCTAGGGCTGCTCCTCCTGTTGCCTGTTGCCACTTCCCACCTCTCTTTACCCTTCTCCCTCCTTAACCTGTCAAGATCTTCCCTGGCCTTGTCTAACTCAGCCTGAAGGGCGGCAATTTTCCCCTCCTGTTCTAGTATCTTCCTATCTCTACTACAAATCCTACAAAACCACTGATGAGTCTCATTTACTTCCCCTATTCCCACGCCACTAGTCACCCACATGGAAAAAACTACAGCACCCATCACACCAAAGCCCCGACCTAACAATTCTACGGCAAGTCAAGCACTTTTCACTCATGATAAACGTAATAGTTTATTAAGAATAAGTCAGTTAAATTACAGATAAACACGAAAATATGGTTACACAAATTTGGCCTATACGCAACTGTTTACGCAACTGTGTGTAAACAAAAACAAAAGTGCAAAGTTTCTGAAACAACAACTTAAACTTTACGCTACTTTCCGGAAATGCTAGTTAAATAATGAAGAGGTACGCTAAGTTAAATTGCTGGAGAGAGCAAGGAACAACTAAACGAAATTCTATAGATTTGCTTCAGCAGAACGTAAACAGAAAATACGACTGTACGGTCTTTTCGCGTTTTCTGCTATATTACGTAAAGAAAAATGAAACCTTTAATGGTAGACTTAAACGGCACAACTAATACACTTATTTGCCACGTAATCAGTACTAATCTATATGTTTTATAATCTAAAATGACTTATCTTTACGAGAACACCAAAACTCGCGCTAGTCGCCTGGCTGCAGGGCTGCCATTAGTAGTGCATTTTTCACGTCCATTTGTTTTTACAGTTACAGTTTTAGCACCTTTCATGGCAACAGTTCTGTGACTCAGCACATCAAAGGTCAGAGGAGTTTTGTCCATATTCGCTTTTTGGCTTAGTTCCACACTGGTTTTCTTTCAGTGTTGAATAACAAAGTGAAGGAAAGATAATTTCTCTTCATACTCTTGTGACATTTTCTGAGATATTCTGGTTTTGATTCACATGCTAAGTCCATGACACTTCATAAACCTTTTCAGTTCTTCTTTACCAGCCTGCCAGTCACAAATAGTTTATTTTTTACATTGGTAGAGGGTCAGAATGCCACTCAGCTGGTCTGTTTCCATGTTCTTCTGCATAGGCTATTACTTTCAATTTATAGCCAACATCATATGAATACTTTTTATTTTTTTCCATTACATAACTACCTACTAACAAAAATATTGTATTGTTACTGATAACACAAATCACTTTCAATTCAAGTTCACTGGCACCATAAAATGCAATGACACATCATATCCTAGATAGTATTCTGGGTTTGCGATGGTGGTGCAGGAGGGAGACAGTGTAAGCAAGCTTGTGCCTCCCCGCAACTCAAGTTCATCGCAGTGGTGCACTGCTGCTGCCAGTTGAAACCAGTGTTGCCAGACTAAGAAAGGTTTCCCACAGCATTGAATATATGGCCATTTTTAAGACTGGTGGAAATTTTAAATCAAACACTGGACACTTTTATATTAATTTTGAGTATAAGATGCACCTGAATTTGGAGACAATTTTTTGAAGAAAAAAGTGTATCTCATATTCTGTAAAATATGGTAACTAATGACCTGTTTCACTTACACCATCATTTTCCATAATTTTTGTGAAGGTGATGTATTCTAGAATAGTATCTCATCTAAGCAACAATAATATCCTCAGCAATCCACGGTTTGGATTTCGGAAGAGTTGTTCTACTGAGAATACCATTTACATGTTCACTCACTAATGTTAAAAGCATTAAATAATAAAATAGCACCAACTGGTATATTCTGTGACATATCTAAGGCATTTGACTGTGTGAATCATAATATTCTCCTAGATAAATTGAAGTTTTAGAGGATTGATGTTGCAGTCAGCTAGAGGCTAATGTCATATTTAACCAAAAGAATGCAAAAAGTTGTTCTTAGTAATTCAGCCACATCTACATCTACATCTACATTTATACTCTGCAAGCCACCCAATGGTGTGTGGTGGAGGGCACTTTACGTGCCACTGTCATTACCTCCCTTTCCTGTTCCAGTCGCGTATGGTTCGTGGGAAGAACGACTGTCTGAAAGCCTCCATGCGTGCTCTAATCTCTCTAATTTTACATTCGTGATCTCCTCGGGAGGTATAAGTAGGGGGAAGCAGTATATTCGATACCTCATCCAGAAACGCACCCTCTCAAAACCTGGACAGCAAGCTACACCTCGATGCAGAGCGCCTCTCTTGCAGAGTCTGCCACTTGAGTTTGCTAAACATCTCTGTAACGCTATCATGGTTACCAAATAACCCTGTGACGAAACGCGCCGCTCTTCTTTGGATCTTCTCTATCTCCTCCGTTAACCCGATCTGGTACGGATCCCACACTGATGAGCAATACTCAAGTATAGGTCGAACGAGTGTTTTGTAAGCCACCTCCCTTGCTGATGGACTACATTTTCTAAGGACTCTCCCAATGAATCTCAACCTGGTACCCGCCTTACCAACAATTAATTTTATATGATCATTCCACTTCAAATCGTTCCGCACGCATACTCCCAGATATTTTACAGAAGTAACTGCTACCAATGTTTGTTCCGCTATCATATAATCATACAATAAAGGATCCTTCTTTCTATGTATTCGCAATACATTACATTTGTCTATGTTAAGGGTCAGTTGCCACTCCCTGCACCAAGTGCCTATGCGCTGCAGATCTTCCTGCATTTCGCTACAATTTTCTAATACTGCAACTTCTCTGTATACTACAGCATCATCCGCGAAAAGCCGCATGGAACTTCCGACACTATCTACTAGGTCATTTATATATATTGTGAAAAGCAATGGTCCCGTAACACTCCCCTGTGGCATGCCAGAGGTTACTTGAACGTCTGTGGATGTCTCTCCATTGATAACAACATGCTGTGTTCTGTTTGCTAAAAACTCTTCAATCCAGCCACACAACTGGTCTGATATTCCGTAGGCTCTTACTTTGTTTAAAGGCGACAGTGCGGAACTGTACCGAACGCCTTCCGGAAGTCAAGAAAAATAGCATCTACCTGGGAGCCTGTATCTAATATTTTCTGGGTCTCATGAACAAATAAAGCGAGTTGGGTCTCACACGATTGCTGTTTCCAGAATCCATGTTGATTCCTACATAGTAGATTCTGGGTTTACAAAAACGACATGATACTCGAGCAAAAAACATGTTCTAAAATTCTGCAACAGATCGACGTCAGAGATATAGGTCTATAGTTTTGCGCATCTGCTCGACGACCCTTCTTGAAGACTGGGACTACCTGTGCTCTTTTCCAATCATTTGGAACCTTCCATTCCTCTAGAGACTTGCGGTACACGGCTGTTAGAAGGGGGGCAAGTTCTTTCGCGTACTCTGTGTAGAATCGAATCGGTATCCCGTCAGGTCCAGTGGACTTTCCTCTGTTGAGTGATTCCAGTTGCTTTTCTATTCCTTGGACACTTATTTCGATGTCAGCCATTTTTTCGTTTGTGCGAGGATTTAGAGAAGGAACTGCAGTGCGGTCTTCCTCTGTGAAACAACTTTGGAAAAAGGTGTTTAGTATTTCAGCTTTACACGTGTCATCCTCTGTTTCAATGCCATCATCAACCCGGAGTGTCTGGATATGCTGTTTCGAGCCACTTACTGATTTAACATAAGATCAGAACTTCCTAGGATTTTCTATCAAGTCGGTACATAGAATTTTACTTTCGAATTCACTGAACGCTTCACGCATAGCCCTCCTTACGCTAACTTTGACATCGTTTAGCTTCTGTTTGTCTGAGAGGTATTGGCTGTGTTTAAACTTGGAGTGAAGCTCTCTTTGTTTTCGCAGTAGTTTCCTAACTTTGTTGTTGTACCACGGTGGGTTTTTCCCATCCCTCACAGTTTTACTCGGCACGTACCTGTCTAAAACGCATTTTACGATTGCCTTGAACTTTTTCCATAAACACTCAACATTCTCAGTGTCGGAACAGAAATCTTCGTTTTGATCAGTTAGGTAGTCTTAAATCTGCCTTCTATTACTCTTGCTAAACAGATAAACCTTCCTCCCTCTTTTTATATTCCTATTAACTTCCATATTCAGGGATGCTGCAACGGCCTTATGACCACCGATTCCCTGTTCTGCACATACAGAGTCGAAAAGTTTGGGTCTGTTTGTTATCAGTAGGTCCAAGATGTTATCTCCACGAGTCGGTTCTCTGTTTAATTGCTCGAGGTAATTTTCGAATAGTGCACTCAGTATAATGTCACTCGATGCTCTATCCCTACCACCCGTCCTAAACATCTGAGTGTCCCAGTCTATATCTGGTAAATTGAAATCTCCACCTAAGACTATAACATGCTGAGAAAATTTATGTGAAATGTATTCCAAATTTTCTCTCAGTTGTTCTGCCACTAATGCTGCTGAGTCGGGAGGTTGATGAAAGGAGCCAATTATTAACATAGCTCGGTTGTTGAGTGTAACCTCCATCCATAATAATTCACAGGAACTATCCACTTCTACCACACTACAGGATAAACTACTACTAACAGCGACAAACATGCCACCACCAGTTGCATGCAATCTATCCTTTCTAAACACCGTCTGTACCTTTGTAAAAATTTCGGCAGAATTTATCTCTGGCTTCAGCCAGCTTTCTGTACCTATAACGATTTCAGCTTTGGTGCTTTCTATCAGTGCTTGAAGTTCTGGTACTTTACCAACGCAGCTTCGACAGTTTACAATTACAATACCGATTGCTGCTTGGTCCCCGCATGTCCTGACTTTGCCCCGCACCCGTTGAGGCTGTTGCCCTTTCTGTACTTGCCCAAGGCCATCTACCCTAAAAAACCGCCCAGTCCACGCCACACAACCCCTGCTACCCGTGTAGCCGCTTGCTGCATGTAGTGGACTCCTGACCTATCCAGCGGAACCCGAAACCCCACCACCCTATGGCGCAAGTCGAGGAATCTGCAGCCCACACGGTCGCAGAACTGTCTCAGCCTCTGATTCAGACCCTCCACTCAGCTCTGTACCAAAGGTCTGCAGTCAGTCCTGTTGACGATGCTGCAGATGGTGAGCTCTGCTTTCATCCTGCTAGCGAGATTGGCAGTCTTCACCAAATCAGATAGCCGCCGGAAGCCAGAGAGGATTTCCTCCGATCCATAGCGACACGCATCATTGGTGCCGACATGAGCGACCACCTGCAGATGTGTGCACCCCGTACCCTTCATGGCATCCGGAAGGACCCTTTCCACATCTGGAATGACTCCCCCCGGGATGCACGCGGAGTGCACATTGGTTTTCTTCCCCTCTCTTGCTGCCATATCCCTAAGGGGCCCCATTACCAATGTTATCTGTGGGTATTATTCTGACTGGGGAGAAATCATTTATGGGGTTCCCCAAGGCTCACTATTGTTCATAATATATGTAAAAAATCGCCTGTCTAATATACAACAAGCAGAATTAGTTCTTTTTGTAGATGACACTAAGTTTGTAATCAGTCGCAGCATACATACAACACAAGGTATAGTAAAGAATGTTCTCAAAACTATAATTGACTGGTTTTCTGCAAATGGTCTCATCCTCAATCTTAAAAAGACACAATACATTAGTTTTGGACATCTAGGGGTACTACACCAATGATAAGTGTGACACAGGGTGAGGAAATAATAAATGAGGAGGAAACTTCAAAATTCTTAGGTGTTCATATTGACAAGAATTTAAACTGGAAAAAGCATATTTTGGAACTCCTTAAATAACTTAGTTCAGCCATCTTTGCACTTAGAAACATTGCACATCATGAGGAGAGACACATCAGTAAGTAGACATATTTTACATATTTTCATTCAGTAATGTCACAGGAAAAAATGTTCTGGAGTAACTCATCTTTAAGAAAGAAAGTCTTCATTACTCCAAAACATACTGTAAGATTAGTATGTGGTGCACACACACCATCACCTTGTAGACATCAGTTTAAGGATTTCAGCATTCTGACTACTGCTTCACAGTATATTTATTCACTCATGAAGTTTGTTGTAAACAATCCACTGCAGTTCGCAACGAACAATGATGTACATAATTACAATACCAGAAGGGAAAATGACATTAACTATTCATTATGAGTCACACAAAGAGCTAAATGACAACATTTACTTGAGGGTACAGTTGGCACACAGTAAACATGCAAAACAGTGATGCTGATTGCAGGTTCCAAGATTCAGATGCAGTAATACCTGGATTAAGACTGCTGTGAGCATAGCTTTGTAGAGACTCACCACTGTTTACATCTCTTGTCAAACTCTTCAGGCTCTTACAGGCTGGTGTGCTATGCATAGTGTTGTCAAAAGTGTAACTGCATTTGCAGGTTCCTGAGATTTAGGTATTCCAGCAAAAGTGGGAGATTATTTGGAGTAGTTGACTAAGAGAACTGTGGCAGTAACTGTGGGCCGTGAAGTTGATTACATAGATTACAGTTGATTACATAGATGACAACACAAACCTTCAGTACCAAGCTGCCACCTCTACTTCTGATTTAAAGATAATAAATTACAGATCCGTGGCATCTAAAGAAAGGTTAGTGGTGTTGGAAGAGAACTAAACAACATGAAATGAGATGCAACAATATTATGAAAAGGATAGTTGCTGCTCACCATATAGTGGAATTGCTGAGTCTCATCGAAAAGTGAGCTTTTGGCCAACAAAGGCCTTTGTCGAGGGGAAAAAAAAACAAACACACACACACACACACACACACACAGCTTCAGCTGCCAGAGACTGTGGTCAAGTGTGCGCGAGTAGCATTTGCGTGAGTGTCTGTGCATATGTTGTCTATTTTCGACATAGGCCTTGTTGGCCTAAAGCTCTCTTTCTGACAGTCTTTTTGTTGTGCCTACCTGTGACTCATTATCTCTGCTATATAGTGAGCAGCAATTATCCTTTTCGTAATATTGTTACATTTCACCTTGGATTTTCAATTGTTTGATTTTGCATGAAATGTGATGCAGTAGAGTTAGCACAAACACAGTGAAGTGAAGAAAAGACTAACATAACTGAAATCAGAAAAATTATTTTATTACAGAAGAGCTGAGTAGCAAAGCTTTTCAGGTGCAGGTCTTGTGTGCAAACACGAAAATTAAAAACAGTAGATTGCCTCTGAAGGACCCTCAGATAGAATAATAAGACTTGTTTTACAAATTCTGTATACTGTTTGGAAATCATTGAAGCCCAACTTTTGATGAGAAGTTAGACTTTTATGAAAATTTGCAGAAACTGATAAAGAACAGTATATTCCACTACAACTGCGGATTTCAGTGTATGAGAGAAAAACTTAAAAAAAGAAAAAAAAGGAAAATAAGTAGGAAACATTGGATAAGATGCTACAGATGTCAAAAATCATACATCATGTGTGTGACAGAACTTTTGGTCACACTGCCATTCTTGCTGCATGAGTTATGTACAGTAAACACTCATTTATAAAACTAATTTAATGAATTAATCCAGTTATAATTTGGAAATAATTACTAAATAATTTTTCTGTTTCCATTTCACGTAGAATGAGTGAGGACTGGAGCACACAGCTACATATACTTTGTTGGAAGAGAACCACTGCCCCGGCTGTCAGGGTCTCAAATTTAGCTGTCAGCCAGTGACTGCAAGAAGATACTGCATATTGTTCTTGTTCCCTGCAATCATTATTTGAAATACTGTGTAATTGTAAAATAACAAAGGACTACTGTAAATGACCTGTACTGTACTAAACAAATTGTACCAGTTGTTTGGCATTTGCATCTGTTACTGTAAGGTGAGGAGTCATAATTCCAAAAACTGTGGTGCTAGCAGCATGGTGTAGTGGTTAGCATTGCTGGTTGACATGTTGCGGGTTGTCAGTTCAAACCCAATCACCATTAGTTATTTGTTATTCAGAATTGATCATTTCTGGAAAGTTTTTGAAGTATATTATGTTTGTAATGTTTGTATATTCTGGAATATTCAATTTTTGTATAAATAGCTGCACTGTCCACTCAGGAAGTGCATTCTGTTTTAGCTGTACATGGATGTCAGTAATAAATGTGTTTTCAGTACTAAATGTTGAACTTCATAGATGACGACACCTTAAGATTTGGACTTGATTGTTGTTTCGACATGTCAATATGACTTGACACTCATAATGGCAACAACACATGTACTTGTGAATTTATACTACTGCCAAAGGCACCAAATATGCACTATATTGTTGAAATCAATGGCATAAAAAAATGAATAACAGCTTGTAATGGCAATGGCAAATGGTACACTTTCATTTTCTAGTATACAACCAAATATACATTAAATTCACTATTGGATTCAGTAATATTTTTTGCATGATTTCCTGCTTTTATTTACATTTATACAGATGTTGACATGTTGTTTGCTTGTGAACTAGTGTGAAAGAGTTGTTTTTCATTCAAATATCGTAACTGACGAGTGGTTTTTCAAAGTTGATAAATGTACAATTGTTCAACATTTATATTTTTGCAGTTACACATCAAGTTTGTTGCCATGCATGACTTGATGTGATGGTTTTGTTAAAAGTCACCATTTGCTGTTGTTAGGGGGTGTTGAAATCTATAATTTTTACAAAACTCGATATTTTCTCCCCACCAGTTAAATTGAAAGTTGATATATGCAAACTGTGGTTTGCTTCTGGGACACCTGACAGCCATTAAGTACTTTAGAAAGTGCATTTTAACTATCAGCTGTTTTATTGAACCTACATATCATCTACCAGTCATAGACCAATAAGACTTTCTTTGAAAACTTCAGTGAATTTTTGAAATTATCTACCTATCTGACCTCTGACAACCCCCCCCCCCCCCCCCTTATTTTATATTTTTGTGTGCCACGTTACCCACATAGTTCTGCTTATGACCCTTTCATACTCAGATCATTTTCTATTTGTCATCAGTTTAGTGTGTGCTACTGTGAGCATTCTGTACGTATGTAATGGTTAATTGATATAATTATTTTATACTATAGCTTTTATTTTTGTTATGGATCCAGTACAGGGTGGAGATTTGTTGACTTGTACAACTTCTCCCCCTTTTTAAATTTTTTAAATCATGACAGAACAATATTCCTGTTAGTTGTATTGTTTTAAGAATTTGAAATTGGTAATTTCTTCACTTGTAAATAATAGATTTCAGCTATCAGTTGTCTGTTTTAAATTTTATTGGCGGATCTAGATTTCAGCTAGAAACTAGCCATTCTCAATGCGGATCTAGATTTCAGCTAGAAACTAGCCATTCTCTATGCACTATCATTTTTGATCAATGCATGTAATGCCTGTTGGTCGGGAAATGTATTCTATGAACTGTGGATGAAGCCCAACCAACAAGCATTACATGCATTGATCAAAAAGGATAGTGCATTGAGAATGGCTAGTTTCTAGCTGAAATCTAGATCTGCCAATAAAATTTAAAAAGGACAACTGATAGTTGAAATCTATTATTTACAACTCAATCTAATAGTTGCTGCGTGCAACAGCCTTCTGAATGGAAGGTAACCTGATGAATTTCTTCATTGTATTTCACACCTGGTGGACACAGTTAAAGAATGTCTGTGTTTCTTCATATTCATATCTGTGTATTATGGTATGTCTTGTGTATTATGGCCCTCTTATAATTACAGTAACAACACTGCTTAATGGAATAGTTGTAGGTCATTGTGATATCATTTTATGTAAGTTGTACTTAGACTGTTATTCATGTTTTTGTACGTGAAGAGCCTTGTTACTGAATATGTCAAGTCAGTTGCTTCATGTATTTCATTATTATATGCCTCTCCATCTTTAGAATGATTTTGGACATGATGTGGTTTGTTACTGAACATGCAGTTTATTATTGAATCCCTCTCATCTACGTGCTGGGATTAGAATAAGCCTAATTTTTAAGTGCACAGGATGTTGTGCTCTATACATGGCCCTGATATATATATTTCCATGGTTACATATAACCAGCATTGATGTGTTGAGGTCATATGTATCATACACTAATGACATCCATGGTCAATCATCTTTACATATAACCTGACTCTATTCATTTTAGTACCCTGTGTTTTGAAATAGGTAGATTTTATCATGTACTTACATTTTGTTGCACACAATATTCAAATGACGTGATATGTGATGGTAATGGTTTTTCGTGATATGTGATGGTAATGGTGTTTCTACAATGGCATCTATGATTATATATGCACAGCATGCCACTAGTACTATTACTTCGTATCTTTCGCATGCAATAACGATGATTTCTAACCTGATGTCTAGGAGGTGTTTGACAGTGTAGTCTTACCACATCAAGCAACAAGTTTGTTTGATTTACTATCCTATGTTAATATGGCAACTACTTCTTGTATATGCTTTATTAGTTCCCAAGAAGCTAATGTTGTTAATTGCTCACATGTTTCCACTTTGTATCCAGTATTTTACTTTCAGATGGCTGCCTTATGCCCCTTAATCATAAACTGTACAATTTGAATTATGGGCAATCTTTACATCCTCATTAAAAGTTGCATGTTGAAGATTATTTGTATTTACATTAGTTTGGAACTGTACAGTTAGTCCACTTTCATAATATGATTGTAATTATTTAGAACTGTCAGTTTCATAAAATGTGAAGCTGTTACATAAAAAGCTATGTATGTTGGTATCTATACGCTGTCTGATCCACTTATGTATCATTGCTTAAAGGTTGTGGTTGTAGGTTAGATATCACCTGACATATAATGTTTCACTTTAATTATGTGACTACTGTTTTTATTACTTAAGTATTTGTACCATGAATATGGTTTACATATCTGATATTTTTAGTGTATCTGGTTTCATTGTTATGTGGACATCACTTTTATTTTGTTATTGTGTACACTGTAACTATCACTGGAACTGTTCTCTATGTTTTCCATCTATCAAAGACTTTTGGTAAAGATACTTCATCCTTTGCTTTGCTAATGATGTAAACGTTCCTTGTTATGTTGGCTATGCATTACAAATGTGCTATCTTTGATGTCACTCGGCAAATGTTGAACTTTGCCGATGTTATGTTCCTTTTTTTTTCTTCTATGATACATTCTCTATTTGACTTGAAGGATTGTGAGATATGTTCATTAGTATTTCAAGGATAGGTGGTTGTATGGATGTTTCACTGGGACAACCTTGATGTTGTATCAGCTTAAAGGAAACTGAGATATGTTTTTAGCTGATCTGTTTTACCTTGTACATATACATATGTAATTTTGCACCCATATTTTGTTATGTCACTTTCATGTACACTGTATTTTTTCCGTGTTGTGTTCACAGACATCTGTTGACAATGATCTATGGCAGAAACCAGCAAATGATATACAGGTTATATAAAACAGCTGATGGTTAAAACGGATTTTGTAAAGTAAAAAAAACGTTAACTCCTGATATATAAATGATCTAGTAGAAAGCACTGTATTCTCTTTAAGGCTATTCGCAGATGGTGCAGTTGTTTATACCAAAGTAACAACATCAGAAGATAGTACGAATTTGCAGAATGACCTGCAGAGAATTGATGAATGGTGCACACTCTGGTAGTCGACCCTGAACATAAATAAGTGTAACATATTGCACATACATAGGAAAAGAAATCCACTACTTTACAGCTACACTACTGATGACAAACAGCTGGAGACAGCATCTGCCATAAAATAACCTACCCAGAGCGAGAGATAGTCGGAAAAGCAGACACAAGACTCAGATTCATCAGAAAAATCTTAAGGAAATATAACTCATCCACGAAAGAAGTGGCTTATAAGGTGCTTGTTTGCCTGATTCTTGAGTATTGTTCATCTACCTGGTTTCCCTATCAGGTAGGACTGATAGAGGAGACAGAGAAGATCCAACGAAGAGCAATGTGTTTCATCACAGGATCATTTGGCGGGCGAGAGAACATTACAGAGATGCTAAACAAACTCCACTAGCAGATGTTACAAGGGATATGTTGTGCATCATGGACTATTGAAATTTCAGGACAGCACTTTTCAGGAGTAGTCAGACAACATATTACTTTCCCCCACATACATCTTGCGCATGGACCATGAGGAGAAAATTTGTGAAATTAAAGCCAATACAGAGCCTTACCAACAGTCATTCTTCCCACGCACCATTTGCAAGTGGAACAGGGTTGGAGGGATCAGATAGTGGAACCGAAAGTACCCTTCACCACACAGCATTAGGTGGCTTGCAGAGTATGATGTAGATGTGATGTATATGTAGATTGTTGTTCAGTTCAGCCAGCTTTCTTTGGGAGAAGGAACATCAAGAAAGAAGAAAAAAGGAAGAATACTCTTTGGATAAAATTCAGCACAAGGGGAAAAAATGGCTGGATGGTACCTGTATGTGCCACAACTTTTCAAGCAACAACAGATATGTCCAAAGACAGACTCTCAAAAGTAATAAGATTGGGAGAAAAATAATCAGTTAATAACAAACCACAGGTTCCACAAACTTTGTGTGAAGGTGTTATATTAAATAATGAAGGAGGAAAATCCAATGTGTTTAAAGTATGTTTCTATATGCAACAGAATCAGCCATACCAAAGCTCTCCATAGGTGAAGTATTCTATTCAAGACAGTTTTGGCTATAAAATTTATGCATATAATTCTTTCCTGAGCACAGGCAAAGAAAATGTTGCTTTTTTTACGTGGCTTGAAACAGAAGGACCGAAATGAGACAGTGAAGTACCCTCTGCTCTATTGGTTTTCCTCAGAAACTTGAGGCATCCCAGCCAGTAAATGGTCCAAATGAAATTCATTTATTTTCTGATTCCTGTACCAGTCAAAATAAAAATACAGGAATGATGTGCACAGTAATGGCCTTCATGGAAGAAAGTGGATAATGTAATAAGTTTGTCAGATGCAGCTGAAACTAGGGCTGCTCGACTCTGTTAAGCATGCTTCTTCAACCATCAGAGCATATAAAAATCATCCATTCTTGATTAACTAGGAACTATAACTGTATTTACTGAAAAGTTAAACAATTGTATCCAATCTGTTACATCAGTGAGAAGATGTTTTACATGAGCATAATATTGTCCTTAACACAATGGGAAACGCTAACAGAAAATAAATAGTAGAGATTAAGTTGTAACTATGTACAGTTATGCACAGGATGAAGGAAAGGCAAAGAATAAAAGGACTGCACACACACAGCAGATGACGATGGATGACGAAGATGTGTCAATACATCAGCCCCTGTGGTGGAAGCCGAGTGGTATCTCTGAAATGTGCAGGGGAATGCACATGGCATCAAGAGCAAATCGTACATATTGACTGTAGAAGTGAGCTGGAAAGTTGCTGAGTTTGTAGTTGCACTTGAGTTTGAGGTCATGCTTGTGGCTGCACCAAGTTAGGAAGCTGTTTTCTTGAAACATCAGTTGCAGATACATCCTGAAAGATGTCCATTGATTTGACTTGGTTAATGGAGACAGTTGTGGTCCTGCCATTGATGGTAATGTCTAGTGTCTGTAACACTCAGTGTGGGCCCGTATATGGAGCTTGCATAGGAAGCTTCACACCATCTATATATAGCATCATGTTTGAACAGTTAGTCAAACCATGACGTATGTAACAAGGTGGTGTGCCACGCCTAGAACCTTCATACAGAAGAAAGCAAGTGATGAGCTCATGCAAGTGACATAGAAAATTTGGCTGATCTTGAGTGGCAGAACTGCTGAGAATCAGGGTCAACGAATTCACCTGGAAGACACATTGATTTGCCAAAAACCAGTTGTGCCAATGAAACATCTCTGTCCAGCTTCTAAGTGTTTTGCAACCCAAAAAGAAAAAAGAAGAAAAAAAAAGAAAATGTACTATTAATCTTGGGCGTTCCAGTTTCTTCACAAATCCCATAGTATCACATGAAGGGTGTAGAAAGGTATATTTTACCCACCTTTATTGTAAAACCTTTCTAAATTTAGAACACACTGAAACCTCTATTGGCTCCAGCATAATGAATGTAACTAAGTGGTAGCTGGTAGTGTTTTCTGCAGCATTCTTTTACAGGTGGAATCATAACTTCACATACAGAATGACTCAACATTTACATTATGTATAGTACTTGTTTGCAATGCAGAATAATTCTGTACATGGGATACTAGCAAATGAATACATTACTTACTGCAGCTACTGAAGGAATATTTCTCTGGTCTGGTGATGGGTGTGTCACATCTGCTCCTATGATCATGATCGGTTCAATAAGACATGGAGGTCTGAAAAAAAAAAAAAAATAATAATTTTTGCACATTCTCACTTTATAAATGAGGTGCTTCATTCTATGAATGTGAGCTGGCCCTTCAGCTTATAGCTTGCAGCAAAAAGGATAGGGGTGTTATTTTAACTTAATGAGAAGTTCATATAGCGAGAGGGAGAAAAACTGTTGTTGTAGATTGTATTTTATTGGTCCTGTTGTCTACATAGCAGCTTATGCATAAGACATTGGACAAGTAAAGTTATAAATATACAGTCTGAAAGTAATTTCAAGGCATACATATTTAAGCTTACAATAATACACTTTACACGTAAGTATTTATATAACACATTTCATAAATTTAAATATTCTTCAATGGAGTAAAAGCAGTGATGCTGTAAATATGACTTTAGAGATTTTCCAAATGTATTGACCTCTTGATAGCTTTTATGTTTTCAGGAAGTTTGTTATAAAGCTTAACTCCCATGTGAAAAGTACCTTTTTGGCACAGTGCTGTGCTGATTCAAGTCATATGTAAGTTTCTGTTTTGTCTGGTAAAGTGCTCATGTATATCACAGTTTTTTTGTAGTCTCTGTTCCTTGCCTATTACATTTAATTTAAAGAACAAAAGGGTTTCCATAATGTATACACACGGTAATGGGGGAATACCAGATTTCTTAAACAGCAGTTTACAAGAGTCTCTAGGCTTGCACCCAAACAAGATTCTAATGGCCCTTTTTTGTAGTTTAAAAGTGCTATTAGCTATTTTAGAATTCCCCAGAAGGTGGCCCCATATCTAAGACGAGAATGAAAGTACGCATGATACGCATTCAATGCTGTTTTCTCACTACAGCATGATTTTAATGAACAAAGAAGATAACATGTTTTGCTCAGTTCTGCATTGAGATATTCAATATGCTTATTCCATCTGATGTTACTCTGCAGCCAAAGTCCTAAGAATTGGGTTTCAGTACTGGTACCAACTGGTTCGTCATTGATAGAGACTGATGGGATAAACATGGCCTTGTTAGGAACATTGTGGAATTTTAGAGCAACGGTTTTCTTACTGTTTATTACAAGCTGATTACTCTGTGCCCAGCTGCTAAGTTGTTTCGTGACCGTGTTTACTGTCTGCTGTAACTGTTCATCGTCATCTCCTTTTAGTAGAATCGTGGTGTCATCTGCAAATATGATTGATTTGTGTGCATTAATATTTAAGCTTAGATCATTTATGTACAGAAGAAACAGAAGGGGTCCCAATACGGATCCTTGGGGTACACCACATTTTATTTGTTTATAGTCAGATAAGTGATTAGATACAGTTTTTAGTTCAATATTTGTGTTCTTGACGCACACTGCCTGCATACGATTTTTCAGGAAGGACCTGATCCACTTGTTGGACAGACCTCGAATACTGTATCTTTCTAGCTTTGATAGCAGAATTTTATGGTCCACCATGTCAAAAGCTTTTGACAAGTCAATAAAGACTCCTATTGTTTCCTGTTTTTTGTCCATCAGGTTTAGGATGGAATTGATGCACTCATAGACAGCAGTTGTCGTTGACCTCTTATTTCTGAATCCATGTTGTTCATTACATAGGATGCTGTTTTTATTTATAAATTTCATAAGCTTCTCATACATAACTTTTTCCAGTACTTTAGAGATGCAGGAGGAAATTGTGATGCGTCTGTAGTTATTTACATTGTCTTTAGCCCCTGTTTTATATACAGGAATAACTTTTGATGTTTTTAACACATCAGGGAAAGTGCCTGCCTGAAGTGAGCAGTCGCATAAATGTGTGAGTACTTCAATTAGGTTTGATGCGCTCTTCTTTAACGTTGTTGCAGGTATACCATCAATACCTGCCGATTTGGAATTTTTTAGTCCTTTTATTGCTTTAGCTACTTCATCTTGTGAAACAGAACTGATGTACATTGATCCTCTACATGCACTTATTTTATACTCATTTGCCTGGATGCTCTTTAAGTTTGATTGTAACATATTTTCAGCAACACCTGTGAAAAAGTTGTTAAATGTGTTGGCTACTTCTAAGGGGTTTGTTACTTTTTATTTTTATGTGATAGTGTTATATTTTTCCAAGGTTGTCTGTATTCTCCACAGTCTGGACTAGGCACCTCTCCACACTAGTCTACCCTGTAAAAGTCTCTTCATCTCTGAATAACTACTACAACCTACATCCATTTGAACATACTTACTGTACCCAAGCCTTGGTCTCCATCTACCAATTTTATCCCTACACTTCCTACCATTACCAAATTATCTATTCCTTGATGTCTCAGGATGCATCTTATCAACCATTCCCTTCTTTTAATCAAGTTGTGCCATATAGTTCTTTTTCCCCCTATTTCCTAATCTTCAATGTTCTTCTATAGCACCACATTTCAAAAGCTTAAATTTGCTTTTTGTCTCAACTGGTTAAATACTCTTTTTGTCTCAACTGCTTATCATCCATGTTTTATTTCTGTAGAAGGCTATACTCCAGACATTTACCTCCAGGACAGACTTCCCAACATTTAAATTTATATTCAATGATAAAAAATTTCTCTTTTTCAGAAATGCTTTACTTGCCATTGCCAGACTGCATTTTCTGTTCTCTCTACTGTAGCCATCATGCCACAATAGCAAAACTCATCTACTACTTTTAATGTCTCGTTTTATAATCTAATTTCCTCGGTGTCGGCTGATTTGATACGGCTACATTCCATCACCCTTGTTTCACTTTTACCAATATTCATCTTATAACTTCTTTTTGTGATACTATCCATTCTGTTCAATTGCTCTTCCAAGTTCTTTGCTACCCCTGACAGAGTGACAATGTCATCAGCAAAACTTGGAAGTTTTTACTTCTTCTCCCTGAGCATTGATTTCCTTTCAAAATTTCTCTTTATTTCTCTTTACTTTATCTTGAATAACACAGGGTAAAGGTTACAATCCCGTCTCACTTCCTTCTCAACTACTGCTTCCCTTTAATTTATTTCAACTCTTGTAACTGCAGCCAGATTTTTGCACAAATTGTAAATCACCTTTCACTCCCTGTTTTTGAACACTAGAGTCCCATTTCAGAGTAATTGGGTGTATACACCTTCCTGCTACCCTCCTTGTGGCATTTATTGCTTGCTTTGCTTAAATAAATTAATATAAATGCCAAGGTGGGCCCTTGAAGAAGCCATGGCCAATTTCTATTTTGATATTGAAAGGAACAAACACCCGCAGAGTGCTGCTAGAAAAAAAGCTTTCTTGAACAAAAAGATGCACTGGAATCTATACTGATATGGATTTGATGGAAAATTTCTGGCATTGTGCAGCTGGTTCACAGTATTAAATGGAAGGCACAGTGCTAAGAATGCTTCTCATACTACAGCAGGAAACATTTACAGTGGCATCCAGGAAAGAAATAACTGTTTGAGAGTTTGACCCCCTCCCTCCTGTGTTCCCTTCTTCCTCTGTAATTGCTAATGAGAAGTATTCAGCTTAACCTGTTGTGGGGCGGCGGGTGGAATAATTGTTAATGTTCCAATTATTTATTTAATGCTGTTGTTTGCCGTTCTTAACACTGGCTCTGTAACTACAATATTGGCAACCAGAAAGTGATTAGCAAAACGTGAAACCTGTAATTAGAATTCCTAGTGCCCACTTCATCTTAGAAATACATTTATAGCTACAGCTTATAGCTCTGAGGAATTAGGAGATTGTCTGGGATTCATAATCAAAAAACCATTCTCTCTAAAATGTTCACTATATTCTGAAAGTCACTGACCAAAAAGAATCCACACAATCCAACTACCAGAGCAGTTCAGAGTCTAATGCGCTGATGCAACTATAACTGTTCAAATTAAATGTTTAAGTGAATGCTCGCCATAATTTGATGATAATGTTCACCAAACGCCACGCTAATAATGGTAGAATGTCTGTCCTGCGGCGGCATGTGAAAATACGACATACGCAAACTAAATCTAAAAACACAGATGATGTGACTTACCGAACGAAAGTGCTGGCAGGTCGATAGACACACAAACAAACACAAACATACACACTAAATTCAAGCTTTCACAACAAACTGTTGCCTCATCAGGAAAGAGGGAAGGAGAGGGAAAGACGAAAGGATGTGGGTTTTAAGGGAGAGGGTAAGGAGTCCTTCCAATCCCGGGAGCGGAAAGACTTACCTTAGGGGGAAAAAGGGACAGGTATACACTCGCACACACACACATATCCATCCGCACATACTGGCTTGTGTCTGTGTATGTGCGGATGGATATGTGTGTGTGTGCGCGTGTATATCTGTCCCTTTTTCCCCCTAAGGTAAGTCTTTCCGCTCCCGGGATTGGAATGACTCCTTACCCTCTCCCTTAAAACCCACATCCTTTCGTCTTTCCCTCTCCTTCCCTCTTTCCTGATGAGGCAACAGTTTGTTGCGAAAGCTTGAATTTCGTGTGTATGTTTGTGTTTGTTTGTGTGTCTATCGACCTGCCAGCACTTTCGTTCGGTAAGTCACATCATCTGTGTTTTTAGATATATTTTTCCCACGTGGAATGTTTCCCTCTATTATACGCAAACTAAAGATAGATCATTACCGTCATCCCAAAATTAACACTTCACTCGAAAACGATTTCATGGTTACGCGTATCCCGAGTGACTTATTACTGCATCCGAGGCTGTTTATATCAACGATACCAACGCGACGCGACTCCCGGCACAGGTGGTGCGCTAATCAGTGTCTGTAGAGAACTGGGACCCTCTTTTTCTCGCACAGCGTTCTTACATATAAAGCCGCGGTGCGGACGGCTAGGGGAACACCTGATCAAATTTGCTCTCCCGAGTAGGCGCTGGGCTAGTAATGCACCACTTTAAATTATTGAATAAATCATTGCTTCCTTTTCTGATGGATGATGAAGCTCTCAATTTAAATGTGCAATCAGCACACAGGTAAGTAATCATAATAAAAGTCTGACGTGGCTAAGTCAAATATTTTGGGCGAGATAATTAATTTAATTACACTACACGCAGTAGACGAGCTCTGAACTTACCCTTTGGAGATACGCTATCGCTATAGTTTTATAGTTATTCAGTTGAAACTTCTCACATCTTTATTATTATAGCGGATCTCCCTTCTACTTAAATTTAAACATCCTAGCTTTATTTATTCGCCTACTTAATCTATCTTGCTTCCTTAATTCCTAAGACAAAAACCAGAAAATCATGAATTTCAACTAAAATTTTAATTTGAGATCCAGAATACTGTTTCTACTAAATTATTATGCAAAAGGAATCTAAATATAAATTTTTAAGTTTCTAGCTCTTTTCTGTTGCGCTAATGATTTTTACAGAAAAACATCCAAATTTCGAAAATGGTTAAAGTTATTTAACTGATATCCAACACATATTGATTTTGTATTACTCCTGACATGCTAGAAACGTTTCAGGTTATTTACTTCATTTTAAAGTATTGTGCAATATTTATGACGTCGGAGCTAGTTACAGCAGACTAGGCTGGCACACAATGGAAAGACTGATGTGAATTTTATATGGCGTGAGAAGGCTGCTTCCCTACACTGTGACTGTAAATACACAATGATGGCACAGTGAAATTTATGCTGTGGCTGGCATCCAAGAGTGAGATGAAATCTTGTGAAGAAGAAGATGAGTTTCTGTCTCTGAGGAACAATATAATTGGAATAAAAATGGTTACTAATTTCGCTGATTGACTGTTCTTTCTGTTCTTGGTAGAATATTTTATACATTACTAATGAAAATACACATGACACTGGTACAATATTGTAATGCCTCTACGGAGAATCTCAGTTGTTTTCCAACAATGCCCTTTATTAATATTTGATTTAGGACAAAAATGAGAGGAATTATCTCAGGGAAAATGTGATGTAAAATTACTGAACTTGGATAAAATATGCAACACATAAATATATAACAAATTACAACAACTGTTCTGAGAAGAAAGTAAGTTGAACAATAAACCTGGATGACTTGTTCCAACAGAGAGGCTGAATAAAATAATCTTGTCATTTACAGGTCCAATATTATAAACAGTTAAGATATAAGTGAGATTAAGCAGGTAAGTGGTGCATTTGTAATTGGGACAGTGTAATTTTTTTTTTTACGAGGAATAATTTACAATATAGTCTGGATGGGATTATGAGTAGTATCTGCAGTTAGGCGTGAGTGAGTAAGAGAACTGTCTCTGAGCATTCTGCAATAAGTTTTGGCAGATGGACATATGTTTATTAATATCCAAAGCAGTTCATCTTCCTTACTTTATGGATGTGGTAGTAGACTTCACTTCGCACCTTCTAACCACGGTCTTCTTTAAGCAGATGTTCTGCAAAAGTAGAGTTTCCTTTCCTAAGTTTCCAACTTCTGTGGTGTTCCTTCCTCATGGATGCATATTGTCCTGCCAGACTGATCTACATAGAATCTGGCACAATTAAAACTGACTTTATATATTTCACTCTTTTCTACAGCCGAAGTGATGGACTTACCATTAGGCGAAAAGTGTTCAACAGTGTTGTGCACATAAAATGACATTTCAAAGTTCCAGGATTTTAGATTTCTTGTCACAATCAGATAAACTTTTTCTAGATATGGAACTGTGTACCATTTTTGAGATCTTGAGGTGATGAGCTGAGAACAGGGCAAAAAAGTGAGGACACTTGTTGTTTCTGCTTTTTATGAATTATGAAGTCCGCCAATGCTGGGGACTAGCCCTTGTTTGATTGTATTTAATTCAGTTGTCATCACTCATGAGGATGGATATTAGGTGATGTGTCACTGAAATGAATGCAGTATGTTTATGAGTCAATAGATGCAGGGAATTGGCAGACCATACAGTGTCTGCATTGGTAGGGTTTCTGTAAATCTTGGACGTATATCTATGCTTAGATTTACATAATTTACTGAGTTACCCCCAGCTCCAGAGTGGATATGACACTGTTGTTTCTGAAATTTAGCTGCTTGAGGAATGTTCGAAGTTGTCTGATAGTATATGTAAATAAGCATAACACATCACTGACATATCCAAAGCAGCATCCACCCTTGAAAAACAAGGTGTTATTTTCCAAAGAACTGTTTTCAAAATTTTCCATAAAGTTTTCAACAAGAATTGGACTGAGGGAGGATCCCATGCCTAGACCATTCGACTTTTTGTGTATCTTGTCATTGAAATGAAAATTATTTTTTGTTAGGCAAATGTATGTAGATCATCCTATTTCAGCTCTGACAACTGGGTTAGCTCCTGATTTACGTATTAAGTCTGTGAGAATGTTTAGGTGATACTGTTAAGGTATATTAGTAAATAAGTTGCTGACATCAAAAGAAACTAGCTCGACACAAAGGACGATTTGAACTGAATTTAAGAATAACATGATTTGGTTTAAACTTGGTTTTAATTTTGATCAAGTCAGTTATCTCACTGGCTAATTTGTAGCATAGGGCTGAGAATGAAGACACTACAGAATGGGTGGGCATATTATCCTTATGGAGTTTATGTAGGCCTTACAGTCTGTGAGCTATAGGATTCATGTTGGTGATACAAAAGGTATCATAGTCTAATATTATACTTTTACTCAGTTTGATAATACTTCTAGCTTTATCATTAGAAGATTGTGTGGGGTCCTTTGCATCTGTTGTTGGGGGACATCATAAAATATTGCATTTTGTTTACGTAGACACCTTTTTTCATCACGACAACAGTACTCCCTTTGTCTGATATGATTACTGTAACCATACTATCACTCTTCCTGAAACTGTTTAAGACTTGTCTTTTTTTTAACTGAAGGGGCACTAGTAATAGGTTAGACCTTCCCAGTTCATGAGCATGTTTCGAGGAGATATCACACCCTAGCATAACTCAAGGGTTATTTCTTCCCCCCCCCCCCCCCCCCCCCCCGCCCCTTCTATTTCTTTCCTGGAAACTTTGTGATAGGGCGTGTTTTTGCATTTTTCCCATTGCTTTTGGAGACTGCCTACTTAAAGAAGGCCATAATTGCTACGTGAAACATGAAATCTTACGTCACATCCATAAGAGAGGAAGGTGAACTACCTTGAAATAATGGAAATTAGTAAAAATATGTCAATTTTGCTTATTGCTACATGACCAGATACAGTTCGATTATTTGCCACTTGTAACTGCAGATACAATTCAAAATCCAATCCAGGCTATGTTGTAAACCGCCCCTTCTACTCACATGCCCCATTTTTTTCCTTTATTTCAGTTACTATAGTTTCACTACTCTGTCACAGCTACAGCTGCATCACTTGTCTGCTTAATCTCACTTATATATCTTATCTGTTTGTAATATTGGGCCATATAAAGGACAAGATTATTTTGTTCAGCCACTCCCTTGGAACATGTCACCAAAGTTATTTTCTTCTCAGAAAAGTTGTCATAATTTATTATATAGTTCATTATTCAACATCTCACATATTTTATCTAATCCAATAATTTTACATCACATTTTCACTGAAATAATTCCTCGTTTTAGTCCTAAATCAAACATTACCAATGATCATTGTTGGAGACCAACTGAGATACTCTGTAGATGAATTAGTTGATCTTACGAAAATTTCATGGCCACACACCTTTATCTTTGTACCTGATGATGGTGTAACAGATGAAAACCAGTTTGCAAAATCAATAACAAAAATCCTAGAACATTACACCAGTGTCACATGTGTTTTCATCCATAATGGTCCTAATTTGATTGATTTCCATGACATTATTCATTAAATTGTTTTATGATTCTATCACTGTGAGAATAACTCATATACTTAATTATGGCAGAAGATATAAATGAAAATTTGTTAGACAACTTTAGGAAGGAAAGCATCTGAGAGAATTTCCTAGACAGCAATACCATTTGTTTTAATGAACTTTTCTGATCCTAAATTATTCAACATGCTGTACAGTTCTTCAGAATGGCACAATTGCAAATCAACAAATTTATGTTAACTTTTACATTTCTTGTTTCAGTTTGAGTACCTGTTTTGCAAATCATATTTCCTCTCTCCTACCCCTTTCCACACATGCCTCCACAATTTATCAGTTGCACTGACTGGCCACAAATTCCTCTCCTGTGTCAACATCTTCATTGACTAGCACTTGCACCCCATGCCCTCAAATTACATGTGGGATGTGTTCCAATCTCTGCCTTCCCCTACAGTTTTTATCCTGTACAGTTCTGCTTAGTACCCAGGAGATTAATTCCTGATGCCTTACCACATGTCCTATCATTGCAAGATGGCGTTGAGTGAACATTTTTCGTGTAGTGATGTCCCAGTTTCTTTAAAAAGTGATAGTGAGATTTGTAAAATTTGCGTGAAGAAGTTCAAAAGAGGGATCCTGTGTGCTGACTGCAAGTACTGGTACCACAATAAATGTGTCAAAGTCAATTTGAAATATATAAAAGATGAACATGACTGGACATGCCGACAGTGCTTCGTAAGTGCCGCGGAAAACGAAATAACGAACACGCTAAAGACAAAAGAAAAAATAATAAGCGTGTTAACAGATGATTTAGTATCAATCAATACAAAATATCAAGAACTTCTGAGAAAATATCAAGAGCTGGAAACTAAATATAAAGCAGTGGATCGGAATGATCACTTAACTCAAGACAACGCCATTGTTAATAGTCATTCCGCGTAGAAAATGTGGTGTGTGCCGAAAAAAAACAAACAAGCAAGAACTACATGTAAGTACAGCCCCAGTGATACCATTATCAAACAAATTCTCAGCACTTGTAGCGGATTGTGGTAACACAATAGACATAAACAAACCAGAAAGTAATCACAAAACTACCGCTAAAGAACCAAAAAAGAACTTGCCAACCTTAAGATGCACCAAAGGGCTTCTTCTGTATGCCGACAGTCATGGAAAAGATTATCCAAACGTTTTCGCGAAAGTATGCCTTCAAAGCATTCAGTTTTTGCAAAATCAAGCCTGGTGCAATGTTAAATGCAGTGGTGGAGAATATTACAACAGAAAAAAGTCAATTGGACAAAGACGCTCACGTTGTGATTATTGGCGGCAGCAACAACGTATACAAAACTGAAAGCAAGACAGCCCTGCGAGACCTCCATAACATATTACCAAAACTATTTCAAACGAACATTGTCATCCAAACGTGCCAGTGCGACATGATTTACCACAGTGATCGTGTGTAAACAAAGAGATTCGACACTACAATTCCGAGCTAAAGAAACTGTGTGATAAATTTAGCCGTGTAAATTTGATAGACTTAAGTAAGATGAGTCGTGATGAATATACAAAACACGGATTCCACTTAAACAGGAAAGGGAAGGCCAAGCTAGTTTCCCACAGGTCAACCAAGAGCAGAGGAAGACAGTATTACCATCAAATTGAATGAAAACTTTACGAACAAAAAGTCAGAAGTTGAAAATATTTTTAATAATCATTTTCTAAATGTTATGGATATAGTAGGATCCAGGTGTTCATTAGAAGATGCTAGGCTGTTAATGGAAGAGGTCATACCTATGCAATTTGATACAATTGAAATCTCACCCACTTCTCCCTCTGAAATTAGGAAAATAATAAACTTGCTTAAAAGCAAAAACTCACATGGAATTGATGGCATTTCCAGCAAAATACTAAAAGCTTGTTCTCAACAGATAAGTAAGATTCTCAGCCACCTGTGTAATAGCTCTCTGGAACAGGGCATTTTCCCTGATAGACTGAAATATGCTATTGTTATACCTTTGCATAAAAAGTGGGATAAATCTGATGTCAACAATTACCGTCCAATCTCCCTTCTAACAGCTTTATCCAAAATTTTTGAGAAAGTAATGTATTCAAGAGTAGCTTCACATATCTGTAAAAATGAAATACTAACAAAATGTCAGTTTGGTTTCCAGAAAGGTTTTTCAACAGAAAATGCCATATATGCTTTCACCAGTCAAATTTTGAATGATCTGAATAACCGAACACCTCCCATTGGGATTTTTTGTGATCTCTCAAAGGCTTTTGATTGTGTAAATCATGAAATTCTGCTAGACAATCTCAAGTATTGTGGCATGAGTGGGACAGTGCACAAATGGTTTAATTCGTACCTAACTGGAAGAGTGCAGAAAGTTGAAATAAGTAGTTCTCGTAACATGCAAAGATCAGCACATTCCTCAAACTGGGGAACTATCAAGAATGGGGTTCCACAAGGGTCAGTCTTGGGTCCTGTGTTGTTCTTATTATATATTAATGACTTGCCATTCTATATTCATGAAGAGGCAAAGTTAGTTCTCTTTGCTGATGATACAAGTATAGTAATCACACCTGAGAAACAAGAATTAACTCATGAAATTGTCAATACTGTCTTTCAGAAAATTACTAAGTGGTTCCTTGTAAACGGACTCTCACTGAATTTTGATAAGACACAGTACATACAGTTCCGTACAGTGAATGGTATGACGCCATTAATAAATATAGACCTTAATCAGAAGCATATAGCTAAGGTAGAATATTCCAAATTTTTAGGTATGTCCATTGATGAGAGATTAAATTGGAAGAAACACATTGATGATCTGCTGAAACGTTTGAGTTCAGCTACTTATGCAATAAGGGTCATTGCAAATTTTGGTGATAAACATCTTAGTAAATTAGCTTACTACGCATATTTTCACTCATTGCTTTCATATGGCATCATATTTTGGGGTAATTCATCACTGAGGAATAAAGTATTTATTGCACAGAAGCGTGTAATCAGAATAACAGCTGGAGTCCACCCAAGATCATCCTGCAGACATTTATTTAAGGATCTAGGGATATTCACAGCAGCTTCTCAGTATATATACTCTCTTATGAAATTTGTTATTAACAACCAAACCCAATTCAAAAGTAATAGCAGTGTGCATAACTACAATACTAGGAGAAAGGACGATCTTCACTATTCAAGATTAAATCTAACTTTGGCACAGAAAGGGGTGAATTATACTGGCACTAAAGTCTTTGGTCACTTACCAAATAGTATCAAAAGTCTGACAGACAACCAACAAGTATTTAAGAAGAAATTAAAAGAATTTCTGAATGACAACTCCTTCTACTCCATAGAGGAATTTTTAGATATAAATTAAGAAAAAAAATATTAAAAAAATAAAAAAAGATAAAAAAATAAAAATAAAAAAATACAAAAAAAGTAGTTATATTAACTTAAGTATGTTGTTAAATTAACCTAATTATGTCATGTATTGGAAAATTCGACTCGTTCCACATCATTACGAAATATCGTATTCATGATCCATGGAACTAGTATTAATCTAATCTAATCTAATCTAATATAATGGAAGGAAACATTCCACGTGGGAAAAATTATATATAAAAACAAAGATGAGGTGACTTACCGAACAAAAACGCTGGCAGGTCGATAGACACACAAACAAACACAAACATACACACAAAATTCAAGCTTTCGCAACAAATTGTTGCCTCATCAGGAAAGGGGGAAGGAGAGGGGAAGACGAAAGGAAGTGGGTTTTAAAGGAGAGGGTAAGGAGTCATTCCAATCCCGGGAGCGGAAAGACTTACCTTAGGGGGAAAAAAGGACAGGTATACACTCGCACACACGCACATATCCATCCACACATACAGACACAAGCAGACATATTTAAAGACAAAGAGTTTGGGCAGAGATGTCAGTCGAGGCAGAAGTGTAGAGGCAAAGAAGTTGTTGAAAGACAGGTGAGGTATGAGTGGCGGCAACTTGAAATTAGCGGAGATTGAGGCCTGGCGGATGACGAGAAGAGAGGATGTACTGAAGGGCAAGTTCCCATCTCCGGAGTTCGGATAGGTTGGTGTTGGTGGGAAGTATCCAGATAACCCGGACGGTGTAACACTGTGCCAAGATGTGCTGGCCGTGCACCAAGGCATGTTTAGCCACAGGGTGATCCTCATTACCAACAAACACTGTCTGCCTGTGTCCATTCATGCGAATGGACAGTTTGTTGCTGGTCATTCCCACATAGAATGCGTCACAGTGTAGGCAGGTCAGTTGGTAAATCACGTGGGTGCTTTCACACGTGGCTCTGCCTTTGATCGTGTACACCTTCCGGGTTACAGGACTGGAGTAGGTGGTGGTGGGAGGGTGCATGGGACAGGTTTTGCATCGGGGGCGGTTACAAGGATAGGAGCCAGAGGGTAGGGAAGGTGGTTTGGGGATTTCATAGGGATGAACTAACAGGTTACGAAGGTTAGGTGGACGGCGGAATGACACTCTTGGCGGAGTGGGGAGGATTTCATGAAGGATGGATCTCATTTCAGGGCAGGATTTGAGGAAGTCGTATCCCTGCTGGAGAGCCACATTCAGAGTCTGGTCCAGTCCCGGAAAGTATCCTGTCACAAGTGGGGCACTTTTGTGGTTCTTCTGTGGGGGATTCTGGGTTTGAGGGGACGAGGAAGTGGCTCTGGTTATTTGCTTCTGTACCAGGTCGGGAGGGTAGTTGCGGGATGCGAAAGCTGTTTTCAGGTTGTTGGTGTAATGATTCAGGGATTCCGGACTGGAGCAGATTCGTTTGCCACGAAGACCTAGGCTGTAGGGAAGGGACCGTTTGATGTGGAATGGGTGGCAGCTGTCATAATGGAGGTACTGTCGCTTGTTGGTGGGTTTGATGTGGACGGACGTGTGAAGTTGGCCATTGGACAGGTGGAGGTCAACGTCAAGGAAAGTGGCATGGGATTTGGAGTAGGACCAGGTGAAACTGATGGAACCAAAGGAGTTGAGGTTGGAGAGGAAATTCTGGAGTTCTTCTTCACTGTGAGTCCAGATCATGAAGATGTCATCAATAAATCTGTACCAAACTTCGGGTTGGCAGACTTGGGTAACCAAGAAGGCTTCCTCTAAGCGACCCATGAATAGGTTGGCGTACGAGGGGGCCATCCTGGTACCCATGGCTGTTCCCTTTAATTGTTGGTATGTCTGGCCTTCAAAAGTGAAGAAGTTGTGGGTCAGGATGAAGCTGGCTAAGGTGATGAGGAAAGAGGTTTTAGGTAGGGTGGCAGGTGATCGGCGTGAAAGGAAATGCTCCATCGCAGCGAGGCCCTGGACATGCGGAATATTTGTGTATAAGGACGTGGCATCAATGGTTACAAGGATGGTTTCCGGGGGTAACAGATTGGGTAAGGATTCCAGGCGTTCAAGGAAGTGGTTGGTGTCCTTGATGAAGGATGGGAGACTGCATGTAATGGGTTGAAGCAAACTGTGCGAGAAAGTCAGTGTGGAGAAAGCTCCAATTGCTCTGGGCTACAACAGCGAGACTTTTTTAGAATAAAGGACCATAATAATAGTTTTCAGGAATGTATTTCGGATATGACTGAGTCCCGTTCGCGCAAAGAAAACCCAGGCTGTGAAATAAGTGCTCAGTCATTGCAGATCAGTTCCAAAAAACCAGTGTATACAAAATGTCGTAAAAAGTGTAACTCAAACAATTTTGTTTCGTGCAAAATGGTAAACAAACAAGAAGGGATAACACCCTTAAAGTTAATGCATTTAAATGTGCAATATCTCAGAAACAAACTAGACATTCTACAAATATTCATAGAGGAACACTTACCACATATACAGGTAACAACGGAACACGGGCTAAAATTCAGTGAAATACGAGGCCTATCCAGAAAGTAAGTTCCAGTTGATCGTGAAATGGAAACCACAGTGAATATCAGAAATGTTTTATTTGTAACAGTTAGCTACACCTTCCAGCTACTTCTCTGCGTAGTCGCCGTTCTGACTTAAGACATTTGTCGCAGTGTTGTACCAACTTTTCAATACCCTCATCATAGAAGGCAGCTGCCAATGCTTTCCGCCAATTCTCCATGCTGCCCTACAGCCCGTTATCTGTGCCAAAATCTTGCCTTCATAGACAGCGGTTCATGCGACCAGAGATGAAACTCAGAGGGAGACAATTACGGGCTGTATTGTGGGTAATCAAACACCTCCAATTGAAAACGGTGCAGGAGCATCTTCATTGCCCCTGCAGAATGCGGCTGAGAATTGTCTTGAAGAAGAAACAGCACAACAGTTATGTAATGTTGGCTGCATAGCTTCAAACGAAATTTCTCACCAGGCCCTCGTACTTGGCGGGAGACACTATTTTCTAGACATCTTTTATGCGCTCACTGGGAGTTCAGAAATGAAAAGAGCAATGTGATGCTATCTGGGGTTATACTAGAGACACTACCCAACACATCTGTGCAAAGCTTTATCGGATTTTCATAGTCGTTTCCGTTTCACGACCGATCGGAACTTACTTTCTGGACGCTCCTCGTAATATACTATAGATTAGAAGGTTACTTACTAGCAAGTAGTTATTGTAGGCAAAACCATAAAGGTGGTGGTGTGGCAATTTATGTTAATAAGGATGTAGAAGCTAAAAAAATTTCCTTTCTTGAACACCACACCAAAGAAGGATCAATTGAAATGACAGGTATTGTACGCCACAGTAATGATCTTAAAGTTACCAAAGCATAAAGTGATTGGAGTGTATAGGCCACCAAATGCTGATGCAATGCTGTTTATGGATAATCTTAGTAGTGTTGCTGGTCAGGCTGGTTCTAATGACCTTACTATATTAGGTGGCTTTAATATAGATGCAAACTCAAATAGTATAGTAACTTGAAACTCAGTGATGTACTGATCACATACAATCTTGTAAATATAGTGAACTCAGACACCAGAGTGACTGACACATGTTTCACTAGAACAGATGATGCTATAATCAACAAAGATGTTATAGATAAGGTAAATTACAGTAACTTAGACTTTCTTTATTCTGACCACTTCTGCCAGGTGATAGAATACAGAAATTCAGTTGTGCCTAAAATAACAAAAATTGTGCTACAGAAACGAATGCTGAATACCTCAAATATTAATGCTCTTAAAGACAAACTAGCGAATGAGAAATGGGTTTCTGTGTACCAGGTAAAAGGGTCGGATGAGAAATGGAATGAATTCTACTCAACCCTACTGCACCATTATGAACATAGTTGTCCAGTCAGAGAAATCCAGAAGGTAGTTAAACACTGTCAAAATGGAAGTGATCCCAGACTGAAACTCCCACCAAATCTGATTAGGCTCAGGCAGCAAGTACATGATCTAAACCAGCTTTATAAAGCTACTACCATGCAGGTTTTCAAGGAAAAATACAATAGGGCCAAGCAAACTTTTAAAACTGAAATTGTCAATCTAAGGAAGCAGATTAACAGCAAAACAATAGAACAGTCTGACAACAGAAGCAAAGCATCTTGGAATCTGATTGACAAATACCGAAAAGGTCCCAACAAGATGAACATGGAACCACTCAGCATAAGACATGATGGTAACATTATAAAAAACCCAGATACTCTATGTAATATTTTTAATAACTACTACATTTCTGGTGAACAATCAACGCATATTACAGATTCACAGATAGAGATCCGGTGCCATCTCACCCAGTGTACCGAATTTGAATTTGTGGAAGTGAATGAGCAGGAGGTTTGCAGGGCAATATACATGCTAAAGAAAAAATTTTCATCTGGATGGGATGGCATATCCAGTGCTACCACTAAAGCATGCTTAAAAGAAATTTCTAAACCTCTTATTCATGTGATTAATTGCAGCATTAGAGAAAACATGTATCCAACGGTTCTAAAAATGAGTGTAGTGAAACCAGTGTATAAAAAGGGAAGTAAGGAAGAAGTCTCCAACTATAGACCAATACCATTAATTCCCACTTTTAGTAATATATTCGAAAGCATTATCCTTTCTCAGCTAAGTGCCTTTTTCACAAAACATAAACTGCTTGTAGATTCGCAGCATGGCTTCAGAAAAGAGCTAAGTACAACCACAGCAGTTACACAGTTCATCCATGAAGTTTACTGTCTGTTGGACAAGAAGATGCAGATTGCAGGTATATTTTTGGACCTGACAAGAGCATTTGATATGGTAAACCATAGGGTACTTTTTAAAAAGCTAAAATCTTATAGTATTGGGGATCAAGCCATGAATCTTCTAACCACGTACCTTTTGAATCATAAGCAAAGCACTAAATTGTCAAACAAACTAGATAAGAAAATCATGAACTCCCAGTCCACCAGTGAACCTGTATTACAAGGTGTACCACAGGGCTCAATCCTTGGACCCTTTCTCTTCCTTATATATATTAACGACACTGCACAACCCATTAACTCCCATATTGTAAGCTATGCAGATGACATGTCAATCTTATTCTATGGGAGTGAATCTAAAGAGCTAGAATCTCTTGCTACTAGTGGTGTAACAGAAGCAACAAAATACTTCAATGATCAGGGACTCATAGTGAATGTCACCAAATCTCAACTACTGACTTCTCATCACAATATGAATAGTGTGTGTAATATCTCTGCAACAGAAAATGGTAACTGTAAATTCCTGGGTGTATATGTTGATGAAAATTTTCGGTGGACATACCACATTAATTTCGTATGCGGAAAAGTCAGTAGTGCCATATATCTCCTCAGCCAGCTTGCAAAGATAGTTCCTAGCCAAGCACTGAAATTAGTATATTGTGGAACACTTTACCCCTTTCTCAATTATGGAATTGAACTATGGGGCTGTGCAGCTGATGTACATTAAAAAAGAATACTACTACTACAGAAAAGAGCAATAAGACTTATACATGGGATGGGACATAGAGATTCATGTCATGAAGTGTTTGTGCAGCATGAATATCTGACAATATATTCTCTGTACATCTTCAAAATAGTTGTATTTTTTATAAGTCAACCAACAGAAGCTATCAAGGGCAGTGATGTACACGATCACAACACTAGAACAAAATGTAACTATTTCCGTAACAGAACAACGTTAAAAATAGATAGAAGTCCATAAATCAGTGGTTTGATTTGGTATAACAAGCTACCAAACTCTCTAAGAATGTACACGGGAAATGTTTTTAAAACAAAATTAAAATCTTTTCTAATAGAAAATTGTTTATATTCTTTCAATGAATTTTAAGATAGTGATTGTAACATGAGGCATTATTAGCATATCAGTTGTAATCAGCAGTAAAAAATAGACATAAGAAGCAACAGCTACAAAATATAGTGTATTTTATAAGTATAAATATAACCATAGTATTAAGTCTGACATTTGCAAAAGCCTTCATTACGATGGCTCCACGCAAAGAAAATGTAAATAAATAAATCATCCTGTTCCTCCTTGTCATTGTGTTCCATTTATTCCTTTCTTTAGCGATTCTGCAGAGGACCTCCTCATCTCTTATCTTATCAATTCACCTGATTTTCAACATTCTTCTGCAGCACTACATGTCACATGCTTCGAGACTCTTCTGTTCTTGCTTTCCCACTGTCAACAGTTCACTACCATTCAATGCTGTGTTCAGAAAGTACATTCTCAGAAATTTCTTCCTCATATTAACACCTAAGTTTGACACCAGTTGCCTTCTCTTGGCCAGGAAGTCCTCTTTGCCTGTGATAGTCTACTTTTTATGTCCTCCATGCTTCATCCATTATTTTGCTTCCAAGTTAACAGAATTCCTTAGCTTCATCTGCTTTGTGACCACCAATGTTTCTACTACTTCTCATTACTTTTGGCTTTTTCTGGTTTATGTTCAATCCATATTCTGTGTTCATTAGACTATTCTTTCCATTCAACTGATACACTGCTCCTTCTTCACCTTCACTGAGGATAGCAATCTCATCACTTAATCTCATCATTGATATTCTCTCACTCTGAATTTTGATCACACACTTGAATCATCCTTTCATTTTCTTCATTGCTTCTTACATGTATACATTGAACAGTAGGGGTGAAGGACTACATTCCTCTCCCACAGCCTTTTTAACCCAAGCACTCTGTCCTTGGTCTTCCAATTTTATTATTCCCACTAAAGTTCTTGTACGTATTTTAATATCATCTGTCTTTCCCTGTAACTTACTCCTATGTTTCTCAGAATTTTGAACAACTTGCACCATTTCACGTTGTCCATCACTTTTCTAGATCAACAAATCCTATGAGCATATTTTGATTTTTCTTCAGTCTCGCTGCCAGTATCAAATGCAAAGTCAAAACTGCCTTTGGCACCTTTACCTCTCCTAAATCCAAACTTAGAATCATCTAACAGATCCACAATTTTCTTTTCCATTCTTCTTTATATTATTCTTGTCAGCAGCTTGGATGCATAAGTTGTTAAGCTGGCTGTGCAATAGTTTTCACAACTTTTTGCCCTAGCTATCTTCAAAATTGTATGGATGATGTTTTTCTGAACATCTAATGTTACATCATCAATGTCTCCTAGATTTTACTAATTAACTTGAATATTCATTTGGCTGCCATTGGGCTTTATACCAAGGTTAAAACTGCCATGGAGAGATACTGAATATGTAAATGTTCATCCAATGGTATTTCAAATTGCATTGTAAACTGATTGATGCACAACAACAGAGCATTTGACTACAACATACAACTGTACACCTCACGTAAGTAAGTAACTAAGATTACAAAGGTTTAACAAGAGCTATGGCTGTTGGTAAAATTTGGTGGGCATTACTTAAAATACACTCTTTGCCCAAAGGGTTTCATCTTTGTTCCTCTCTCTTAATTTCTCAGCCTTGTTCAAATCAAGGTTTTGTCAAAATTTCAGAAAGCATATTGTGACGTTTCTGGTCATGGTGTACACGCATTTGTTTTATCTGCAAAAGAGAAAAGTTACACTGTGGAAAATATTTATTACAGGGTACTAGGTAGAGTTGCATCAACACAGCAAAATGAACATTTTCTGCAAGTCTTTCACTTAAGATAGGGCTAGTGGGGCCCATAGTCTAGGAGTAGCATAGAAGCATCTCTGACTAGTAATCATGGATTTGATCCCATCCAGTACTTAAATTTTGAATAAAACTGTTGGTGGCTGAAGACTTTCAATATAAAGAATCACCTTCATTCTGCCAAAGGCTTTGTCGAAGAGAGCAGAAAAGTGGATAGGGTTTAGGGCAACCTTTCCCCGAGGGGTGGGAAATTGCTCCTGAAAGGCAGAAGAATTGGCAATGATCAATGGCTTGAGGATGCAGAAGGCAATGGAAACAACTTAATTAAAACCATGTAAAGTCTATCAGCAGGACATGTGGCCTGTAATTGAAGAAAGTGTCATGATGATCTCTAATTTGCCAAACGATTTCATATTGTGAGGGTGTGCTGAAAAGTATTCATGTTCACATATTTGCAGCTCTCTGCTACAAGAGGGCTCCGAATTGTAGTGTGTAGCACAGTGGTAATGTAACTATGCTGATGCATCAGAAACAGTGTGCTATAACTGAGTTTAGAATTCAGAGAGTTTGTCCATACTTGGAGCACCCTCTCCTTTAGTGTGACACTGCCAGACCACACATGAGTGGCAACAATTTAACGCCTTGGGTTCACTGTCACTAATCGTCCTCCATACAGTCCCAACTTGGCCCCATCCAATTTTCGAATGTTTCCAAAGCTTAAAGAACGCCTCTCAGGACTTCATTTTGATAGTGCTGAAGCACTGTAAGCAGAAGTGAGGCTGTGGCCCTGTTAACAAAGTCAAACATTCTACAATGAAGATGTCAACAAACTGGTCTCTTGTTGGTAGAAATGTGTTCTTTGCCAGGGTGACTACAGTGAGAAATAAATATGTAGACATAAAGAGTAATGATGCAGAATGTTAATTTTAGCGTTATTTAAAAATGTTTTAAGAGTTTGCACATAAAAAATTGGAGGCATTACTTTTCAGTATGCCCTCGTAGTACACCATTCAGATCATCGGATGGCCACTGCACGCCATTCACATCATCAGCAGGGGACTGCTAAGGGGGAGCTAATTCTGAGAGAAAAGACAAGTAACCGGTGGAGAGCTAAGTTTCTACAAGCTGGTGTGTGGAATGCAGAAGTCTGAATGTGGTAGAAAATCTGAAAGCAGAAATGCAAAGGCTTAAAATACATTTAGTGGGTGCCAGTGAACTAGAATGGGAAAAAGATAAGGATTTCAGTTCAGATGAACATAGGCTAACAACAACAGCGGCAAAAATGGTATCAATGGAGTAGGATTCATTATGAATAGAGAGTTAGGACAGGTAATAAGTTACTGTGAACAGTTCAGTGATAATATTGTTCTCATCAGAATCAACAGCACACCAATGCCAACAACAATAGTTCAGATATACAGACTGACATCCCAAGAAGAAGATGAAGAGGTACAATACGAGGGCATTGAATGATTAGCTCAGTACATAAAGGGAGATGATAATCTAATAATCATGGAAGATTGGAACTAGGAAAGTAACAGAACATAAGAGTTATGGAAAAAATGGATTCAGTAGTAGATATGAGACGCGAGAAAGACTAACTGAGTCCTGCAATAAATTTCCACTGGCCATAGTGAATATACTATTCAGAAACCACTAGAGGAGAAGATGTACTTGGAAAAGACCTTGGGATAAGGAAAGATTCCAGGTGGATTACAGAATGGTAAAATGGAGATTCCAAAATCAGATATTGGATTGTAAGACATACCCAGGTGCAGATATTGTCTCAGTCACTACTCCATAATGATGAAGGTGGACTTATGTTTACAAGAATCATCTCAAAGAATCAATGTGAAAGTTACTATGAAAATGATTACTACAGTAGGCAGTTCAGTTGAAGAGATATTGGTATCTCCAAAAAGAACAGTTGCAGAATTTGGACAGACAACCATAGCTACTAGGAAATTACATGTGAATAAACCTTGGGTAAGAGAAGAAATGCTTCAATTGATGAATAAAAGAAGGAGGTACAAAAATGTTCACGAAAAGACAGAGATACAGGAAGATAAGTAACTTAGGAATGCAATAAAAGGTAATTGCATAGAAGCCAAGGCAAAAAGGCTGAAGGTAAAATGCGAAGAAATCGAAAAAGAAATGTTTGTTGGAAGGACTGACTCAGCAACTAGAAAAGTCAAAATGAGCTTCAGTAAAATTAAAAGCAATGGCATTAACATTTTAAGAATGCAATGGGAATTCCACTGTTAAATCAAGAGGACAGAGTGGATAAATGGACGGAGTACACGGAAGGTTTCTACAAAGGAGAGGTCTTACATGATGGAATGACAAAAGGAGAAATGGGTGTTGATAACGAAGACACAGGTGACCCAATATTAGTGTCAGAAATTAAAAGGGCTTTGGAAGACATGTGGTCAAATCAGGTTGAAGGGAAGATAATATTCCTTAACAATTCCTGAAATTATATGTGGAGCAATAAATGCAACCACTGAATACAAAAAGGAACTGAGCGAACTTATTAAAGTACTACAAGTATTTTAGACACAGAAGAAATGTTTGCACGAATGATCCACATAATTATTGAACATAAATAACAGTGTGTGCTGGAAAATAAAGCACTGTCTATGAGCATTAAACAGCCTACTGGTACTATTAATGAAAAGATAGAAGTAATGGAAACAAATATTCATTATCTGAGGAGAAGCTAAATAAGGCTGAAGTTAAGAGCACAAACAGTACAAATAAAGTCACTGATGTAGAATCTAAACTGAACAATGAAACTGAACAAATAAACGCGAATTAATAGCTATAGAGAGAAAATTACAGGCACTTTTGTAAATTTTTGTGCTGAAATAAAGAATTTAGATGAAACTTTAAAAATTAGTGCTCAGTGTCAGTAATATAAAACCAGACATGGAAACACAGTTGACAACGGTTAGAGTAAAACTGATGAAAAATTCAGAGTTGTTACTGAAGCTATAAACACAAACACAGTAGTATGTAAAAACAATGTCTCAAATTCGGAAAATAGTACATCTGTGTTAATGGTGATAGTTGAAGAGTTAAATAACAATGTAGTTAATAAAAAAAGCTTTTCTGTGATGCTTGTGCTGTAAGGTCTCAAATTCCCACGAAAATCTTTTCAAATGAGGGCAATTTACAATCTGTCAATTTTTTACAATACTGCTGAGAGAATTTTATACCCACTATGAACAACAGAATGAAAGAAGGGGGAGCATTACCATTGGCTAATCAAAATCGTTCTGTGGAAATTATCCCAATCAACGAAGACCAAAAAAGGGCAAATAGTGGGAAAAAAATCGTGACATGATAAAATTTTTTACAGTGATAAGAGGAGTATCACAAACAAGATACTAAAAATTGCCACCTGTGGAGTGTGAGTGATGGGATGGGGATGGGGGAATTTAAAGGTTGCTTTTTTTGTGTTTCTCTTGAGTAAATTGAAAACTGCAGCTTTTTTGGGAATACGTTTCCACACTGCAGGGGATAGGAATATCACACATTCATAGTGCTTCAATGATATAAAATTAAAGTTTACTGTTAAATGAAGTGGGTTAAGAACACATATTAAATGTGTGTACCATGTCTCAGCGCAGCAGAGTCATATTAAGAGATAAATTGTGTTCTGTGGCTGTAAGAGGGTGAAGGGAGCAGGGTTGGAGGGTAGAAGTGTAAGGGGAGCTAGACTGCTGGAATGTGATCATGCAGCTCCCTTGTTCATAGATATGCAAACTGAAGATTGAGAAGATGATTCCTTGCTCCATCTACCCTACCACACAAGAAGCAGCAAGAAGGTGTTCCACAAAGTTATATCGATCCTCCACAATGCACCTTATGAATCACTGGCAACACAGTGTACAGACATGCTCAGTGTGTCTTTACTTTCCACAAAGTGCATTAATAATATGTGGAATACAGATAGTATGTTACTAGCAATACTAGCACAAGAAACACAAATGGACAGAATCTATCTAAATCTGTGCATATTGTTCTAGACTGCTAGAAGAGAAGTTGATTCTTGTCATCCAGTATGACAGCTGTAGTGTTCTTCCAGGAAAGGTAACGTCCCTCGCCACAAGTGGTGCTTGCTTTGAATTTGCAGACTGACTATACCTCCCCAGCATTTCCTGCCCAGTTCTCTTAGATGAGTAGACAAAATAACTTCATTGAGCTTAAGTGAATGGAATGGACAGTGTCTTGAAAGGAGGGTACAAGATGAACATCAACAAAAGCAAAATGGGGATAATGGAATGTAGTCAAATTAAGTCGGATTATGCTGAGGGAATTAGATTAGGAAATGAGACACTTAAAGTAGTAAAGGAGTTTTGCTATTTGGGGAGCTAAATAACTGATGATGGTCGAAATAGAGAGGATATAAAATGTAGACTGGCAATGGCAAGGAAAGCATTTCTGAAGAAGAGAAATTTGTTAACATCGAGTATAGATTTAAAAGTCAGGAAGTCATTTCTGAAAGTATTTGTATGGAGTGTAGCCATGTATGGAAGTGAAACATGGACGATAAATAGTTTAGACAAGAAGAGAATAGAAACTTTCGAAATGTGGTGCTACAGAAGAATGCTGAAGATTAGATGGGTAGGTCACATAACTAATGAGGAGATATTGAATAGAATTGGGGAGAAGAGGAGCTTATGGCACAACTTGAGTAGAAGAAGGGATCAGTTGGTAGGACATGTTCTGAGACATTGAGGGATCACCAATTTAGTATTGGAGGGCAGCGTGGAGGGTAAAAATCGTAGAGGGAGACCAAGAGATGAATACACTAAGCACACTCAGAAGGATGTAGGCTGCAGTAGGTACTGGGAGATGAAGAAGCTTGCACAGGATAGGGTAGCATGGAGAGCTGCATCAAACCAGCCTCAGGACTGAAGACCACAACAACGACAACGAGCTTAAGTATACAGTGGAGTTATTTGCATTTGTTAAATGAGGTGTTCTATAAAATACATTCCTATAAGCAAAGGCTGAAGAACGTATAACTTGTAAGGCTGACGTTGCCAGTGATTCTGCAGTTCTGGTGGCAAAAGGATTGGCATGATAAATGTAGAACCTAGTTTCTCTCCATCACTGACACTTTATTGTGTAATTGCGTTGCAGTCACTTGGTGGTGAATTAATGAATGACCAGAAAGTTACTGCCTGTCTCACACCATTAATTTTGTTACTGGTAGACTGCACAAACGTTTTCCACTCACAAATTGCTGGCACTTTTACAGAGGGCTGCACTGAATGGACCCACTGTCAGTACCAGTTTCTATTAGATCAACGAAGTTAAACACCATCAGTCATGGCCAGTGTTCGGATGGGAGACCATTCAGGTATGCTACATGCTGTTGACAATTTCCCCTTGTCTTTGCCTTTAGAGCAGTAACAGCATAGGTGCTGGCATAAGGTCCCCTGTTACCAGTCTTTGCATCAATGTCCTGGATTCACTTCCAAACATCTCCACAATGTCTCATGAAGTGAGGGCATAGAACACTACTGATGGTTATCCATCTGCTAGATGGGGACATTAAGCTCTGCAAGCCCCTTGGTGCCCTTAATCAGCCCTGGATCCATGATATTTTCGAACTGGGGCAAAAATTGATAGTGGTAACATCGCCCCCCCCCCCCCCCCCCCCAAAAGTGATTGAGATAGGACATCATGGTCATTTTGTGGCACACATCTTTCTGAAGAGATTGATATATAAAACATAATAATAATATCTTTATTCAACATCGAATGGCACACTGCACATGTACAAAGAAACAGTAATGATTAAAGTTATTTGTACAATACACAAGACACATTCTTCTGAATACGTCATTAATTTACAACAAAATTTCAATAAGGTGTTTACTTATTTCTATTCACATAATTTCACAAAGCATTTGTTGTTCTTCATATAAGTATGGTACTCTTCTAATGTGTAGAAAGGGTGTTTTACTAAAAAATTTTTAAGTTGATGTTTCAGTTTATTTGTAGGAAGAGCCATGACTGCTCTACGCAGTGCATTAGCTAATTTTATACCTGCATACTGAGGCCCCTTTTCGTAAAGTGCTGTTCTGTGGCTGCCAATGTAAAATCTTTCTTTATTTCTGGTATTGTACTGGTGGAAATCTGAATAAGTGTTTGGGTGCAGTCTTTTCACAAGCAATATGGCTTTTAGAATGTATGTGTTTATATAACAGTTAACACCTCTGTTTTTGGAAACATGTTGCGACAAAATTCCCTATATTTTGCTCCACAGATTATTCTCACACCCCTTTTTTGAAGAATGAGTAGCTTATTTAGATTAGATTTGGTTGTTGCCCGCCAGATTTCAATACCGTAGTTCAAGTGAGAGGAGAAAAGAGCATGGTATGCAGTCTGTAGGACTACGGTGTCTCTACAGAACTTGCTAATAGTACTGATTGCAAATATATTTTTTGACGACTTAGTTGCTAGAGAGTCAATATGTGTGTCCCATTTCAGGTTGCTTTGGATTGTTATGCCAAGGAATTTTACACTAGACTCTTTCTTTACCAATTCGTTGCCCATGTATAATTTAATTTCATTATTCAAACTACTTTTGTTAAACTCCATCAAACATGTTTTACTGGTGCTTACATTTAAGTGGCTTTCATTAAAAAACTGAACAATTTCTTTTGTCACATTATTACACTCGACCTCTAGTTCCGTTCAAGGAAATGTAAGACACGTTATTTGGTCTTAATGTGCAAAAGTGCAGTGCCACACCTCTTTAAACAGCATTCTTCTATTGCACATCACTGTATAATGCTGTCGAATTCAAATGTGTATATTTTGCAATGGAAGCCATCAAACCTGTATCCAGGACATTGGATACTATGATTTTTACCCTCCATGCTGCCCTCCAGTACTAAATTGGTGATCCCTTGATGCCTCAGAACATGTCCTACCAACCAATCCCTTCTTCTAGTCAAGTTGTGCCACAAACTCTTCTTCTCCCCAATTCTATTCAATACCTCCTCATTAGTTATGTGATCTACCCATCTAATCTTCAGCATTCTTCTGTAGCACCACATTTCGAAAGCTTCTATTCTCTTCTTGCCGAAACTATTTATCGTCCATGTTTCGCTTCCATACATGGCTACACTCCATACAAATACTTTCAGAAACGACTTCCTGACACTTAAACCAATACTCAATGTTAACAAATTTCTCTTCTTCAGAAATGCTTTCCTTGCCATTGCCAGTCTACATTTTATATCCTCTCTACTTCGACCAGCATCAGTTATTTTGCTCCTCAAATAGCAAAACTCCTTTACTACTTTAAGTGTCTCATTTCCTAATCTAATTCCTGCAGCATCACCAGACTTAATTCGACTACATTCCATTATCCTCGTTTTGCTTTTGTTGATGTTCATCTTATACCCTCCTTTCAAGACACTGTCCATTCCGTTCAACTGTCAGCTAGATAAAATGAAATAGTGCTGTCTAATATTGCAGCAATTGCAACACATCAAATAAGTGAGACTGTTTTAGCACAAATGGTCATCTTTATCTATCTCATTTATTTAAGTAACACGAGAGTATAATTCATGAAGTGCCAATATCAAATGCCTAGTAGGCCTGCTACAAACAAAAAGTGTTATGTTAGGAAATAGTTTCACATTTCATTCAAACATTCCAGTTTCTCAAGCATGAGATTGAAAAGTAGTAGTACTAAATTTTTATATAAATTTGGAATCATCATATTCTTCCATATAATTTGAGTGATGTCCCCGTTTCTTCTTCTTCCTCGTTCTAACAAACAATCTTATCACTAATTCTGTAACTATTCCTGCCATTGTCAAACCTTATTCTCTGGGTAACTTCACCAATCCTGCCAGAATTACTGGTTCAGTTATCCCACATTTATTCTGTGGTTAGGCATTGTTACGTGTTTGCACAATGCGTTTTCCATGCTATTGCAAGAATAGAACTTAAGCCGCTGCTAATTGGGGACTCTATAACTGGCTCTCAGTAGTGAAGCAATCTGGCAAAATAGCCCCATCCCCTTTTTTTCTGTGGAAAAAATAACTGTAAACTGTCAAGTAATGAAGAGATGACTAATTAAAATGATAACTTGAGAATTAAAGAAATGGTGAATGAACTTGGTAAGTAAGTTGTTCATAGTGCAATAATTTGAGAATGTTTAAGAGTAAGAATAAGAAATTTAAGTACGTTTACAGACTTGGACATCCACGGAAATTTATCCATCAGGGAGAAGGGGAGGAAGACACTAAAATTGCTGCCAAACATACTACAGTATTGTCTCACTATGATCAGCCATGTAATGCTACAACTGAATAAACTAGGGGTGTAGAAGAATCACGGGAAATCACTTCTGCAAATGTATGAGAATTCTGTAGTGAATAAAAACTCTGCACTCAAGATTCCATGGGGGGAGGGGGAGAGGCAAGTGGCCCCACTTTCTCCTCTCCTTGTGACCATATATGTTTGCAGATGATGTTGGTATGATCGGAGTAGTGATGATTACTGTAACATCAGGAAAAATGATTGTCATCAGGACTTCAAGGCAGATGAACAGGAGGAAAAGTATTTTATTTCTTATAAGGAAGAAATTGTATCTTTTTTGAGGACAGATGAGGACATTAGGAAGTGTAGAAACATAGTGGAAATATCCTAGGATTTTGAAAAAGATTTAGCTGCAGTTTGATAATTGTTGATGAGTTTCATTGTCTGGTTTCCAGTGCAAAACATGAAAGTGAAGCAGATTTACATGGTGGAATGGAAAAGATGAGTTACTCCTTTATAATCTGTGACTAAACAGTCATGCCATCAGTACTAATGAAAATTTCAAGAAGACGATTATTAATGTATGTAAAAGATACCAAAACTGTTGAAATAAGATTGAGTATAGAGCTGGGCTGTGGTAAAGAAAACCCTAATTGGATAAGTGAAATTATTTATGGTGATGATAACAACAACTATAATACTGTACCTTAATGGAAGTGTGTGGCGTAGTGGAAACTGTAAAAGCAGATATAATAGTAATGTTGCAGGGAAAAGTTTTATGGCACTTGAAGAAGATTTACTAGGTGGAGATAACGATCCTTAGGAAAAAAGGTCAAGTATACAATCTATTTATTATACTACAAGTTAGTTCTCCAGAAGATAGATGCTTCAAAGATAGTAACAATCAGGTTTCAGGTGCGTCTGAATCACTGTTTGAAAAATTAAGACATTAGAAATATTACACTGAGACAAATATAGTTTTTGTGGAAAAAATCTGAGGCATGACATGAAGGTATAGTATGGTGGCAAAGAAGCAATATGCTTAATAGTGCCTGATCCTAGTGAGGACATTATATCAGGATTTCCTTGGATTTAATGTGTAGGTACAGCATTTGAATGGAAAACACAGGAAAATTTATATAACAATGGCAAATGAGTTAACTTTGTGTTGTAATTTTATCAAACCAATTGTGACTTGTCAAGAAAACAAAATCAGTAGCATTCGATATACAAAAGAGGAAAATTTTGTATACAGAGGAATACCAGAAATAGATGCAGATGAGTTAGAATTGAAGAAACATGTAGGCTCCAGACTTTCTGAAGCCTGAGAACTCACTGATAAACAGAAATGGTTTAAAAACTTTGTTACAGGAATCCAATGATGTTTTTAGTAATATCCCGGTCAGAGTTGGTGACATCACTGTACTTTACAACTGAAGGCTTCTCAGCCACTTTTGGAAGGCCATAAGGGGTACCTACAGCAAAAAAATCTGCAAGTGAGAGAGTTACATAAAACTAAAGTGCGTGGAACCATAGAGATGAGTGTCAGTCAAAGTTGTGGTGTCGAAAGTTTGTATCGAGCACGAAACATAATATCTGTGAACTCTAAGTGCTCTGTCAAGCCTCCATCTTAATTTTACTTTAGTCAGTTCTTTGTTATACTTCATTCTGTATGCACGCCATGTCAGGTGTAAATATTTACAAGCTATGACATATATGGGAATTAAGTTTCCTATATCTCGATTACCAATTCCGTTCCCATAGTCGTGACACCTCAGTTCATTTGTGTTTCATGTCTTCCACGCCAGTGTTTATGCAACAGGTTATATACTCTATGCATTGACCACACCAAAAAAAGCCTTGTTCAAAGATGTGGAAGCACAACTCCACTCACTGAGTTTCGTCGTTTCTTCGCCAATGATGTATTCATCATTTACGCATAGTGATTCGCGTTCTTAACCAATGCAGTGCGCTAATCTCATTAGTTTTCAATGGTCAACAACTACGCTGTTAGAGCGAACAATTGACTCAGGCTTCATGTCACCGGATTATGCCCATCCGACAGTGAAATATGAACTGAACAATATTTTGAATTGGGTCTCTTCAAATTGAGTGTTTCAAGAACAAAGTGATCTTCATTTGAACACGGCATGCTACATCAGTTACTGTCGGGCCATGAGCAACGCCACCATTACTACAAACGGCGCCGGATCCGTTCTGCGCAAATCGTGTTCCAGTTGTGTCTAATTTACATGCACAATTCAGTGTTTCACGTAATATGGACCCTTACCTCGCCTCAGTGGCCCGCCACGTGTACTGCAAGCATGTTGTGCATCACATAGTTTCCATGAGGGTGGCGTTCTCGACCCCCCAGCCCCTTCACTTGCAGGGGTCCCCGTTTCTGGTCGCTCAACTGCCTGCCACTCCCACAGAACCGCCTATGTCTCGTACCTGCGGAGACGGTCTCTCGCCCTGTTCCGGAAGCGGGTCGTTTCATCCAGCACTCGTCACTCACGGTCCAGTTTCCAGGTCCCCCTCATGTGCCATCCATCTGCCCATTTCCACGGTACCATCCGTGCCTGCCGCACCATGTTTTTATGACACACAGTCAACTACGCCAGCTGCCACTACTACGGATTCGCTCGCCTGGTTTAAATCCGGGCCTACCAAGCCGGCGTCTAACTTAGCCTCAGTTCAGCCGCTACCCCAGAAGACACCGAAGCCGCCGTCGTCACCCCCTCCTGGTCACCTGCCGAAGCTATCGCCCTTATATGAGGACAACCCGGCAACGCGATTCACGCTTGTCGAGCATCTGTTCGAGTTACATCATGTGTCTGACGACAACTCAAAGTTTCTCGGCCTCGTCACACACCTCCACAACCACTCGGATTTGATTTGTGACCTGCTCCTTTCGCCGCCACCTGCACCAAAATACGAGTTTGCAAAGAAGGCTATAATGGAACGACTTGCCTGTTCACCACAAGATTTAATAATCAAGATTCTGTAGGAGGAGCACCTGGGGGAACGCACCCCCTCACAACTCTGGCGCTGCCTTCGACTGCTCGTGAACGAGCATACCGTGCCTGACACCACGCTATGGGCTGGTGTGGTCTGCCAAACTACCTACCAATGTACAGATCCGTCTGTTACCACACTCGTTCGAGTCCATCAGCTCCCACATAAGCATCACTGACCAGTTGTATTTGAGGCTGCGACAACATCTGTCGGTTCATTCCACACCATTCGTCGGCACAGCCGCCCCCGCATACCGACCTTCTGCCGGCATAGGCAGGGCTCACACCACCGTCACCTCGTCTGCTTCTCCTGGCAGCATTGGCTCACTCTCTCCACTGTCCGAGCACTCCAGGATCGCCCACGCACCTTACGTACCGGTCTATTTGCCGGAACAAATCAATGAGGACAAGCCGCCCGCACTGTCACAGTCTCCACCCCCTCCTCACCCTGCTCACCCTTTCTGCTGGAACCATAAAGTGTTCAGCGATGACGCCAAGAAGTGCAGGTTGCCACGCCAACACCCAAACACCGAGTCCTGCGGGGAACCTAGCACGCGTCCTCTTAAATTACATTACGTTCACTCGTCCGCCCGGCCGAGTGGTCGTCTCTATGCGACTGTCATTCCATCAGGTATAGCTTTTCTGGTCAACACTGGTGCTGACATGTCGATCATACCTACTTCGATGGCTCCACCCGCTTCTTCACAGACAAAGTCACTTCTATGAGCTGTCAACACGTCGACAATACCTACCTCAGGCTCAGTAAAGGTTACGGTGACTCCATCTCCTTCTCTACGTTTTCCGTGGACGTTTTACATTGCCGACATCGATGAACCGATCCTCGGTATGGATTTTTTGTCTCATTATGAACTATCTCCGAACCTCGTACAGGGTTCAGTGCTCCACCTGTGTTACCGGCCTACTGTCAGAATACGACTCGGCGATGCAACTCCGCTAGGACAATGAGAAGCTGAAACGACGCATCGCATTCATTTACAGCAAACTCGAAATGGCTCGTACCTCGCTTCTGCAACTGCAGTCCACGGCGCTGCCACCTAAACAAGATTGCTCGGCTGAGCCTAGCTCGAACTCTCACCAGGTTAGTCCACAAACTTTGCTTGCATGTGACATTCCAACCCCCGCCCCCCCTGTCCCCCCCAGTCGCACTCACCTCATCCGGTGCCGTATGTTTCAAACAGTGCTGCTAATGACAGTCGAGCGCACATTGCGACCACGCCCACGTCTCGGACAGCTGCTGTGCGTGTTGATAAACATTCCCCCTCTCTCACTCACCGGCCACACGACCCAGCGGCCACTGTGGCCCCAGGTGCGACACCAGCGCTGCTCTCGCGGAAGTGCCGGTGGTCCAGTGCGAGGTTAACAACAGACAGTCACCACCCGTTCCCCTTCGCTCGGCGCTGCACGCGCACCCACCCCCTCCACGCAAGCGCACGCCGTGCTCCTGTAAGGGGCATGTGACTTTCGTGCTACCTTTCCCCACTGCGCCTCATCGCGCCCAACTTGTCCGAATACTCCGCACTGGGATGTTAACCAATCTTATGTGCAGTTCTCCTCAGTTTCTTCTGTCAATGATGGAATGACAGACAAGATATGGAATGACAGACAAGATAGTTACACTGCCGGCCCTCGTATTAGGCGTAAGGTCTGACGTCTAAACCCTATCAAGTTGCGTGTGGCCCGGCAGCAGATTATGAACTTTTGGCGGCAGGTGTTCTGCAACCTTCAGATAGCAACTGGTCTTCACTAATCCACCTCGTCCCCAAACACAATGGATCTTTTCGAATGTGCAGCGATTACAGACGCTAAAATGATCATACCTTCAAGGACAATTACCAAGTGCCAAACTTCAATGACTTCACTCATATGTTATGAGATGGCACAATTTTCAGTGTTATTGACTGCAAACACGCCTACCACCAGATTCCCATGGCGCCAGAAGATATTCCTAAGACAGCTATTATCATACCGCTCGGTTTATTCCAAAACCACTTCATGCCGAGCGGCCTAAAGAACGCGGCGCAAACATGGTAATGTTTCATTGACTCTATCTTGCGACAGTTCGAGTTTTGCTTTGCTTCTCTGGATGACATTCTCATTTTCAGTAGCTCAGCAGAGGAACATGAAAATCATCTGTCTATGGTCCTCGTGACCTTGAACTTCAATGGCGTCGAGGTCAACAAAGACAAGTTTCAGTTGCACCAGGCGTCAGTCTCCTTCCTAGGTTACACCGTCTCCGCTGACGGAATAAAGCCTCGCAAATCTCATGTTACTTACAAACAGCTACGCCATTTCCTCAGCACCATCAGTTACTATCCTCACCATCTGCCTTCCGCCGCCGCTGTTCAGGCACCACTGATGGACGCGCCATCAGGCAAACAAAATTCCAGTATCAAACCCGTCTCTTGGCCTGCTCCGATGCTAGAGGCCTTTAAGGTTCTGAAGACTTCTTTAGCTCACGCAGTGACACTCGCCCACCCGAGTTATTCATCACTACGGATGCCAGCAACATCGCGGTGGGGGGCAGTGTTGCAACAACGCAAGGGTGACGCGGTTTCTCCCCTCCATTTCTTCTCCAAGAAACTATCTACGACTCAGAGAAATTATTCTGCATTTGATAGAGTGCTTCTTTCTGTTTACGAGGCAATCAAACGTTTCCGCTCTGACGTCAAGGGACGTTCATTTTTCATCCTCACCGATCACAAACCACTGGCAGAAGCGTTCTGCAACCCACGTGAGGACCCACCCCCTCGACGTTACTGCCACTTTGACCTGGGTGCTCAGTTCACAACGGACGTCCATTACATCAAGGGTGCAGATAACGTCGCTGCGGATTTCTTCTCCCGGATCAGTGCTGTTTCCTGCATTGTTGATCTTTCTGATCTGGCCTCTCTCCAAGCTTCTGATGTAGATTCTCAGGCTCTCCGCTCTCCCTCAAGACCCACAAACAACACTTGTTTTCACAAAGGCCAAATTTCCTGGCGTTTTCTAATGAGGTGCGGTGTGATTCTTCACTGGCACCATATGCCCTTTGCTCCCACCCGGGCTGTGGCAACAGGTTTTTGACGCCCTGCATAACCTAGCCCACCTGGGCATTTAAGCCACACACGTCTCGTGTCGGAACGCTTTGTTTGGAAGAATATAAAATGGGACTGTCAAATCTCGGCACGCAGCTGCATCGCTTGCCAGTGCAACAAGATCAGCCGCGACACCTCCCCGCCTCTGGGCAAGTTCGACATTCCCGCAGGACGATTCCGTCACGTACATATTGATCTGATCAGGCCTCTTCCTCCTTCGGAGGGCCATAGATATATCTTATCGACTATCGACCATTTGTCTCGCTGGATCGAGGCTGTCCCTCTCCCTGCCGAGATGGTAGCCAAGGCTTTCACTGGCTCATTGATAGCTCGTTTGGATGCCTGACCACTATCACCACCGATCAGGGTCGACATTTCGAATCCTCCCTTTTCACCATCCTCTGAAATATCTGCGGTATGAAAAAAAATACACACTACCTCCTATCACCTACAAAGCAATGGGTTGGTGGAGTGATGGCACCGCACCCTCAAGACGGCCCTTCGATGCCACGATTGTCTCTGGTCAGAAGCTCTGCCGTGGGTGCTACTTGGTCTACACTCAACCTATTAACCTGACCTACAGGGGACTATATCCGAATCTGCTTTTGGTGAGAATCCGGTCCTACCGGGGGAACTTTTCCTCCCCAGGCTAGCGAGGATCTTCCCCCCTCGTCAGATTTCACTGGCCAAATGCACACGCATTTTCAACAAATGCGTTTGCACCCGCCCATCAGTCACTCACTTCCTGAGACTTATGTTCCCACCGCATTCTCAGACTGCTCCCACATCATGCTGCATGATGATGCCGTTAAGCAGGCTCTTCAACCTCCTTATCTTGGCCCCTAAAAGGTCCTGCGGCGGGGGGACACGACTTTTGATATCATGATTAAAGACCGCACACAGACAGTTTCTCAGCATTGCCTGAAACCAGCTTTCGTCGATCCCGATGGTCTCACATCGACACATTCTGACTCTGCAGACGATCCATCCTTGATAGAGAACAAAGATGTGATCCCATCAACCTCACCGCACACCTCTTCCGCCGAAGACTGTTCGCCACCATTCGCTGGTTTCCCGACCTCGCCCCTATTTCACCCTGTGCAGGTTTCGCACCCCCACCTCCAACATCGGAGACACACACACACACACACCTACTATCAATTTGGCCTGCAGTGTGCCGCCACACCGAGTGAACAACGTTTCTATAGTGATGTTCCACAACCGAGTGCTCATTCTTTTGACAGATACCGCGGTCCCGTGATCGGACAGTCCCTTACACGTCAACACTGTACACAACCTCACACTCCTGCACGAGTGTGACTGAGCATCTCTACGTGCTTTCATTTCTATGGATGGCTCGATCCACTTAAGGGCCACACGTGCGTTCACCACGCCGTTGACAGCCCCACTCGTTTACTTCTGGGCTGGCCGCCGTCTCACCCGGCCACAGTGGCTGATTGACTATGAAGTGGACCTGCCTCTCACTGCTCCGCCTGCACAACCCACCTCGTTCGGAATGTAAATACCTGTGGTGCGCCTGCCTACATGCACGATGGAGCAGTATTGTTGGTGGTTGGTATGTCACCACATCTGACCAACAGTCTGTCTCCAAATTAGCCAATGGTCTCACTAACACCTCCACAGCCCAAATCTGCTCTCTCAGCCTTGTCCAGAAACAGATCACCCAAGACATAACTCTCCAGTCTTCTAACCAACTCACACAAACCCAGTGCCTGGCCACAAAGTAGCACTGGTGCAGTCCCCAATCAAAGTTATTTTTACAGCTCAAACATCCATGTCGGATTGAGTCTTTCCTTCTCATCCCATCTGGTAAGTCTCTCCTGACCTGGAGTTCTGGGTGACTTTTCTGAATGCTATCCTTTATCCTAAACATCACTAGTCCTTCTCCTTCATCCCTCTTCCTTCCCCTTCAACTGTTCTACCAGAAGAAGGAGCCACAGTTCCAAAAACTTGCAAACTTTAATTCCTCAATACGTATACTCTCCTGCCGCTACTTGGTGAGTAGATTTTGTACCTATCCAATTACACTATATTTTTTTTAAAAACTGACTACTTTCCTTTATATATTTGATATTATCAATTATTTTCAAGTTCAACCAAATTTATTTACGTCCAATATTATCTTTAAATGTTACCATCATGCCTAGTTGTATAATTTCTGAATAATGTTTATTGTTATTAATACTTTGTATTCAGTTTTCTGATATCTGCTATTGACTGCATATTATGATTAACTTGAAATCTGATTATTCTTTGTCCACTTTGGTAAACCATAGACAAGAATTACTTTATTGACATACATGCAATTACTGCATTGTTAACCATAGACAAGAATATTATTAGGAATATATGAACTATTTGTTTAATCTAAAAGCAATATGTGAATTTATGTACATTTTCTTATAAGTACTAATGAATTTTTTCATGAAGACACATGCAAATTACTCACTCTAAAATTAAGTCATGTGTATAGTTCTATTTAATGTTAGTCTGTTGTCTACAGGATAACATATTTGGCAGTGAAAACAAGAGTTTGCTTGTAAAACAAAGTATTGATTCAATAGTTGGGAAACATTGAACACTATCTGTAAAAACTAGTCAATGAAAAGAAAGAAGCTGTTAAATGGAGATGTTATATTGTCTTGATATCGGACTGATAGAGAACAGTATGTTTCTGAATGATGAATAACTGGTGATGGATTTCAAACTTGAAAGTTATGGAAAATGAGTTTTTCTTGTGCTTTAGTCAACACTGTTTTCTTGAAGTGAATATGCAATAGGTTATAAGGTACTGATGATGTGTGGAGAAGATACTGATGTGTGTTTGTGATATTGTTGAAATTCATGAGGATAATGAAGCACTGTCATTGTGTTGATAATGTTATGATAATGATGATGACTATGTTAAAGTAGTGGGAAACATAATGAAGCACAAACAAAAGAGAGCTGTAAGCTTATGGAAAGATTATTTATTATAAATTTTGTGGAGGAATGATAATGATGAACGAAAGTTAAAGATTTAAGCCGATGACAAGAACCAAATACTGTAACAATTATACCCTCTGTGGGTATACACTGGAAAGTTCAGCTATAGTGTATAAATATGTGTATAACACTAGTAAAATGAGAAACACTTTTGAAGCAAACATTTACAGGGTCAATGTGGCTGTCAACACAAAGTCCTCTAGTGATTTTGGAGGGTGGACAATTTACATGGTTTGCTTATTGAGGATATTTGCTGTGGAGTATTCTACAGGGATGTACTAACTCTGAAAGATCCACATTGTGTCTTGTGTATTTGTGGAGGCAGTAATTTTCTTACATTCTGTAAAACTGGGCAACTTTCTGACTAGGGTATTAATTTGTAAAAACAGTGAGTGCCAGATTTTTATTCTTAAACACTATAATTTGTGTCAACAGTCAACATATAGATCTGCTGTAGTGTGTTCTCACATTGTGCTGCCATTATTAATGGAAGGCAAAAGTATGTGCCCTCCACCTGGGCTAGTCACAAAGCCATTTTGTTGGCAAGTGAAAAAACATGATCATACACTCCTGGAAATTGAAATAAGAACACCGTGAATTCATTGTCCCAGGAAGGGGAAACTTCATTGACACATTCCTGGGGTCAGATACATCACATGATCACACTGACAGAACCACAGGCACATAGACACAGGCAACAGAGCATGCACAATGTCGGCACTAGTACAGTATATATCCACCTTTCGCAGCAATGCAGGCTGCTATTCTCCCATGGAGACGATCGTAGAGATGCTGGATGTAGTCCTGTGGAACGGCTTGCCATGCCATTTCCACCTGCCGCCTCAGTTGGACCAGCGTTCGTGCTGGACGTGCAGACCGCGTGAGACGACGCTTCATCCAGTCCCAAACATGCTCAATGGGGGACAGATCCGGAGATCTTGCTGGCCAGGGTAGTTGACTTACACCTTCTAGAGCACGTTGGGTGGCACGGGATACATGCGGACGTGCATTGTCCTGTTGGAACAGCAAGTTCCCTTGCCGGTCTAGGAATGGTAGAACGATGGGTTCGATGACGGTTTGGATGTACCATGCACTATTCAGTGTCCCCTCGACGATCACCAGTGGTGTACAGCCAGTGTAGGAGATCGCTCCCCACACCATGATGCCGGGTGTTGGCCCTGTGTGCCTCGGTCATATGCAGTCCTGATTGTGGCGCTCACCTGCACGGCGCCAAACACGCATACGACCATCATTGGCACCAAGGCAGAAGCGACTCTCATCGCTGAAGACGACACGTCTCCATTCGTCCCTCCATTCACGCCTGTCGCGACACCACTGGAGGCGGGCTGCACGATGTTGGGGCGTGAGCGGAAGATGGCCTAACGGTGTGCGGGACCGTAGCCCAGCTTCATGGAGACGGTTGCGAATGGTCCTCGGCGATACCCCAAAAGCAACAGTGTCCCTAATTTGCTGGGAAGTGGCGGTGCGGTCCCCTACGGCACTGCGTAGGATCCTACGGTCTTGGCGTGCATCCGTGCGCCGCTGCGGTCCGGTCCCAGGTCGACGGGCACGTGCACCTTCCGCCGACCACTGGCGACAACATCGATGTTCTGTGGAGACCTCAAGCCCCACGTGTTGAGCAATTCGGCGGTACGTCGACCCGGCCTCCCGCATGCCCACTATACGCCCTCGCTCAAAGTCCGTCAACTGCACATACGGTTCACGTCCACGCTGTCGCGGCATGCTACCAGTGTTAAAGACTGCGATGGAGCTCCGTATGCCACGGCAAACTGGCTGACACTGACGGCGGCGGTGCACAAATGCTGCGCAGCTAGCGCCATTCGACGGCCAACACCGCGGTTCCTGGTGTGTCCGCTGTGCCGTGCGTGTGATCATTGCTTGTACAGCCCTCTCGCAGTGTCCGGAGCAAGTATGGTGGGTCTGACACACCGGTGTCAATGTGTTATTTTTTCCATTTCCAGGAATGTACATTTCTTGGAAACTTGCAGCTACTGTTAATAACTTTGAAGAGTTGACTAACTGAAGGTAGGCTGATATGAATGAGTTGTATGTGCAGATCATTCTGAATCATATGTGCAGATCATTCTGAATCAGAGTTAACTTTAAAACAATTTTCTTCAGTCATTAGAAGGTGAAAAAAGTTGTTTATGTAGGTTATAGGGGTAACTTTGCGATAGTACACACCTGCAGAAATAAGTGCGACAACCTAAATATTAGAAAACAAATATCATTTATGAAAGTACAGAAATGTTTGAATGGTTTGTTTATTGAAGTTATTTGTGACACTATCATATACAACTCCATAAGATCCACATTTTCTTTTGTGTATTTGTGGATGTACTTTTTCACATTCTATCATGTTCCAAATCATAGTGAGCCACTTGGCCACTATGGTGAGGATGTCAGGATAGCCACGTTGGCTCTTTGTCTTTGGTTACCGAACTGGAGGCTGAAAACAAATTTCTATAAGTCATGCATCCAGAAAATTGGTTGCATATTGTCTTCACTGGTAAAACCTAAACCCTTGATGAATTAGATAAATTAGTAGAGAATGTAGAAAATGTTCAGTTTAGTGACGAAAGTCGTGGCTTCTAGGAATTTAGATCAGAACCCTCTGCAGTAAAAGACTCATGCACTTTCAGTAAGCCTAAATAGAAGGAAACTGGGAACGTGTTTTCTGTGCCATCAGTCAGGTCATTTAGTGTGGGACTGCCCTGTATCCAGAGACAGCACTGAACAGGGCTGACACCATCAGTCGCTGGCTCACAAGTGGAAGTCACGGAGGCCGACTAAAGGCTGCCATATAAGGTAGGGACCATTTCCGGCACAAGTTTTCCATTTGCTTGTGCCACCTTAAATCGTGAGCCAGTATGAGATCTACCTGATGCTGGTAGCAACATCTCTTTGCTTGATTATCAGTGGTACAGCAAGCATCTTCAGATATGTAGGCTTCCCCTTACTCAAGCAATGTCATAGCGTTATAGGCAAGTGCTGTCAGAGTTGGGTTAAATCTGTGTTAATTTGTGGATTTGCAGTCTATTAGGGCTGACAAACTTAACTGTTGTTAAAGATCTCTCGATCACTGTATTGCCCGGTTATGATTTTTTAAAGGAGACAAGATGCATTCTAGACTATGCAAGTAGAGAGTTCTTTGTCAAGTTTCAGCCTAACAAATGGTATTTACTGTGTAACCATAATTATATCAGGGAGTGTGTTGTGTCAAACAGAAGTGTGTCTCTTTTAATGTTGACAATCTGAGTGAGGTTGGGGCTTGGCATGTGGTGGAGATACTTGGGGAATTTTCTGATATACTGACTGATAAATTAGGAACCAGCAATAAGACTGAGTACAAAATTCATCTCACGGATAAAATCGCTGTCCTTCATCCCTTTTAAGGTTGTCTCCACCTAGAATGAAGGTCTTGAAGAAAATTATAGCTCAGCTGTTGGTGGATGGTGTGATTAAGCCACGAGTGTTCCCATACACCTACCCTTTTTTTTTCTAGTACCTAAGCCCACTGGTGAAGTTTAATGCGCAATACCAGATTACCATGTCTTTAACCAAAAGGTAGCATTAGACTCGGTACCATTACCTGACCTCCATAACTGTTTTACCAGGTTTTCTGGAGCTTGATATTTCATCATACTAGATCTTAATCAGGCCTATCAGCAGGTGCTGTTGGCTGTAGAGTCAAAGCCCCTCACTGCATTTTGTAGAGACTGGAATTTCTTTGAATAAAATTGTATTCTTTTGGGTTAGCCACTGAAGTGGTGATTGTCACGTTTGTTGGATTCAGTGTTGGAAGAATTCAGACTAAAATGCGTTTACAGTTTTTTAGATGAATGTTGTAACATATAGTAAGGCCTTCATTGAATATCTTGGTCATCTATTCCAGGTCTTGCATGGTTTACATGAAGCCGGGCTGACTGTCAAACTTCCAAAGAGAAGTTAGACCGTAGGGAGATTTCATTTTTTGGCACACTGTGTCAGTGAATGGAATCACGACTGCTCAGGATCATGATAAAGCTATCTATTGTCTCCCCCACCTAAGGAAAATAAGGATGTAGCCAGATTCATAGGGATGGCACCACAGCTGAAACTGTAACTAACTTCTTACAGAACACTTTCCCAAATCACAACAATTTTACAGTTGAAAAACTGGAAACAAAGGGAATAAATTATAGCTTCAAAATTGGTGTTGATTTTGACCTTAAGGATAAAATAATGGCTGAAGAACACTGTGATAAAACGTTTTTTATTCCAGAGGATGCCCAGTGCACCAGTGCGATAAACTCCCTAGACCAAGAACATTCCAGTGAAAAAGGAAATGATGTCATTGAAGAAAATGCTCTCTTAGTTACAGCGAGTGTAAATGTGCAGTGCCTCAGAATGAAACTTGATACATTATCACTGTTTGTTGACGAAGTGGGACCTGATGTATTATGTATATGTGAACACTGGCAAGCCCAACCAGAAACATAATACTACATAAACATTGAATATTTAGAAATGGTGAATGCATGGTGTTGAGAAACTACTGTCCATGGTGGTGTGGCTGTGTATGTAAATAGTAAACTCAGTGCCAATAAAACTGACTTAAGTAAATTTTGTGTAGATCTAGACCTAGAATTAGCTGCTTTGGGACTGTCAGATGCCAACATAAATGTTGTTTCTGTGTACAGTTCCCCGGATGGAAATTTTGAAAATTTCCTCAACCAGTTGGAAAGCTGTCTGTGTCACCTAGTGCACTTAGGGACAAAAATTGCTTTATGTGGTGACTTCAACATTCATATTGGAGAAGGTAATGATAAAGAAAGAGCTTTCATGAACTTAGTAAGCAGCTTTGGGCTATTCGTAGGAAACTCCCTACCAACAAGAGGAGCTATTTGTCTTGACAAAATTGTGACAAACCTAAATAGTTGGGACTACAAAGTAAGTGTGGTGGACCCTACAGTAGCAGATCACCATGCAGTAATCATGAAGAAATGGTCGAACTTAGTAAGTACACAACAAATTCCCAGCTGGCATTCAAATTATGTATTCAGAAGTAAGAGTTATTACAAAGAAAAGCTTAGATGATTTCAAAACTACAGTGTCTACTATAGACTGGATCCAAGTAATTGATGAATTGCCACCAAATTCTGCATACAATCATATGTTCCAGACCCTTAAAGTGAAATCTGATGAACATTTTCCATTTAAACCCAAGAGATATTCAAATGCTAAATCAAAATGTAGACAAAAAATTAACAAAGTAAAAGGTGGTATACTCCTAGACTAGCTAAATTAAAATGTATTGTCCAAATACTAAATGACAAGGTCAAAGCTGCTAAATATATAGATATTAAGGATAGACTGTACTCCAGTTATTTACAGACCAAAAGGATCGACAGAAAGAAAGTAGAAGAAGCAAAGAAGGAAAGCAATTCCAGATTTATTGAAGAAGCTCACAATCCTTGTAAAGCAGCATAGGATCTGGTTAATGAGCACAGATAAAAGTCCATCTCTTGCTCCAATTCTTGCAGTCCATATGAGTTTAACGACTATTTTATACAAATGGTGGAAAACACAGTAGATGAAATTCCTGACTTTGGAATAGATCCTGCAGCTGTTGTGAAATTTGAGAATAAATGCAGCATGGTAATTTGGAAGAGAGTGTATCCAAAAGAAATAATAAAAATTGTAAAAAGCTACAACTATTCAGGGAGCCCTGATATTTATGGCATGTCCTGTACTATGTTAAAAACTATAATCAGTGAAGTTGCACAGACATTAACAGTAGTAATAAATAAAAGCCTCCATGCAGGGGAATTTCCAGACTTCCTGAAAGTAGCACACACAGTGCCTGTTTACAAAAAAGGCAGTCCACATGAAGTGTCAAGCTACAGGCCCATATCTGTATTACCAGTAATAGTGAAGGTGATGGAGTCAATAATGAAAGAACAACTATGATGCACAACATGGCTTTCGGAAGGGCAGGTAACAACAGCAGCTGTACTTGACTTAGTAACAAACATAAGTCAGCGGTTTGAAGACAAAGAGTCTATAGCACTAGTACTCTGTGACCTTAGTAAGGCATTTCACTGCATCCCACATAAGGCCCTGCTCAGAAAGCTGGAAACATATGGTATAGGGGGATCTGTCCTGCAAACTCTTGAATCCTACCTGAGAAACAGACGACAAATGGTCTCTGTGCAAGGAGCTGATTCAGGTGAGAAAAAGCTACAGCACGGTGTGCCACAGGGATCAGTAATAGGTCCCCTGCTATTCCTTATCTTCGTAAATGACATAGGCTCCAATGGGCACACCTTGCAGTTTGCGGATGATACAACCTTGTTCTCAAAAGGAGAGAATGTTGAACAGGCAATCCAACAAGCAGAAGTCTTGTTGAATGAAGCTAAGGCCTGGTTTATCATGAACAAAATGAAAATTAATGAAGAAAAAACTCAGAGGATTATATGCAGCCTCAGCAATACTGGAGCACTGGGTACCACGGCAGATGTTAAACTTCTGGGCGTTCTCATTGATACCTAATTAACCTGGCAACAGCACACCAAACATGTATGTTCCAAACTTTAACAGGTCTTGTACCTCTTGAGGAAACTGCTAACTGTGTACTATGCAATGTTCCACAGCCACATCAGTTATGGGCTGTTGTTTTGGGGCCATTCTGCAGGCTGCAGATCATTACTTCAAGCAAAAAACAGACCACTATGAACGAATTTTCATCACGTTAGGAGTTCTGACTGTTTACAGCCAATATACACTCCTGGAAATGGAAAAAAGAACACATTGACACCAGTGTGTCAGACCCACCATACTTGCTCCTGACACTGCGAGAGGGCTGTACAAGCAATGATCACACGCACGGCACAGCGGACACACCAGGAACCGCGGTGTTGGCCGTCGAATGGCGCTAGCTGCGCAGCATTTGTGCACCGCCGCCGTCAGTGTCAGCCAGTTTGCCGTGGCATACGGAGCTCCATCGCAGTCTTTAACACTGGTAGCATGCCGCGACAGCGTGGATGTGAACCGTATGTGCAGTTGACGGACTTTGAGCGAGGGCGTATAGTGGGCATGCGGGAGGCCTGGTGGACGTACCGCCGAATTGCTCAACACGTGGGGCGTGAGGTCTCCACAGTACATCGATGTTGTCGCCAGTGGTCGGCGGAAGGTGCACGTGCCCGTCGACCTGGGACCGGACCGCAGCGACGCACGGATGCACGCCAAGACCGTAGGATCCTACGCAGTGCCGTAGGGGACCGCACCGCCACTTCCCAGCAAATTAGGGACACTGTTGCTCCTGGGGTATCGGCGAGGACCATTCGCAACCGTCTCCATGAAGCTGGGCTACGGTCCCGCACACCGTTAGGCCGTCTTCCGCTCACGCCCCAACATCGTGCAGCCCGCCTCCAGTGGTGTCGCGACAGGCGTGAATGGAGGGACGAATGGAGACGTGTCGTCTTCAGCGATGAGAGTCGCTTCTGCCTTGGTGCCAATGATGGTCGTATGCGTGTTTGGCGCCGTGCAGGTGAGCGCCACAATCAGGACTGCATACGACCGAGGCACACAGGGCCAACACCCGGCATCATGGTGTGGGGAGCGATCTCCTACACTGGCCGTACACCACTGGTGATCGTCGAGGGGACACTGAATAGTGCACGGTACATCCAAACCGTCATCGAACCCATCGTTCTACCATTCCTAGACCGGCAAGGGATCTTGCTGTTCCAACAGGACAATGCACGTCCGCATGTATCCCGTGCCACCCAACGTGCTCTAGAAGGTGTAAGTCAACTACCCTGGCCAGCAAGATCTCCGGATCTGTCCCCCATTGAGCATGTTTGGGACTGGATGAAGCGTCGTCTCACGCGGTCTGCACGTCCAGCACGAACGCTGGTCCAACTGAGGCGGCAGGTGGAAATGGCATGGCAAGCCGTTCCACAGGACTACATCCAGCATCTCTACGATCGTCTCCATGGGAGAATAGCAGCCTGCTTTGCTGCGAAAGGTGGATATACACTGTACTAGTGCCGACATTGTGCATGCTCTGTTGCCTGTGTCTATGTGCCTGTGGTTCTGTCAGTGTAATCATGTGATGTATCTGACCCCAGAATGTGTCAATAGAGTCTCCCCTTCCTGGGACAATGAATTCACGGTGTTCTTATTTCAATTTCCAGGAGTGTATATTGAACTGCCACTTCCACATAAAGAGAAACCATGATATCTATAGAAAGAGAAATGAAGTTCACAAATACAGCACTTGCAACAAAGACAATATCAACATGCCGAGGTGTCGATTAGTAAAGGCACAAAACACCTTCCCAATGGTGGCCCTAAAATTGTTTAATGCTCTAGCTGATGACATTCAGTCTTTACCATGTGAGCAGTTTGAAACTACTATTTTGTGTAAGCTAAAAGAGTAACCCTTCTACGATATTGAAGAATTCTTCTCTAGTAATAGCATAGTGTTTACTTGAGCTGCAGCTCAGTTCCATGACTCCAACAGCAACTGTTATATTTAATTTCATTCTATACTTGTGTCTATTTTATTGTTGTGATATTATTGTAATCTAATTTGTAACTTAAATGTGTCTTGCGGTATTAAATTACTATCATAGTAGAGTTGTATTCATATATTTGGATAATGTTGTATCTTGACGCTGTCTGTCCAACTGTGGCTGGTGAATGACATAGAATTGGTAATAAAGGTAATAATAATAATTGTTTTCCAAAAATTTGTCACTAATTTTGTCCAGCTGGCTGCACCACTAAATCAGATGTGCTGAAATGGGGGAAAACTTCAATGGATTCGACACCCATTAGTCCACATTCAATGGCTTGAAAATGGCCTTGACTGCAGTGCCTGTCTTAACTGTACCTGACCTCAACTGTGAATTTATTTTGCAAACCTGTGTTTCTAATTGAGGGATAGCGGCTGTGTTACTCCAAGAGAGTGAGGAACTGGAGGCCTTGTCCGTCTTGTTCAGACTCAACAAATTTAAACTCTGTCCTGAATACAAATTATTCTGTCTGGAAATGGATAACCAGGCTTTGACATGGGTATTGCCTACGCCATGTAAAACATGAAGGATTGCCCATTGGGCTGTTAGAAGTTTTGACTTCTACTTTCACATAAAGCATATTAGAGGTTGAGACAACCAAGTATCTAATTCTCCCTGTCATATGTTTCAATGAGAATCCCAAATAGTAGAGACTCAGCAAGCTCACCAGGAGTCCATATGTGATTCTGCTGTTGTGTGTGTGTGTGTGTGTGTGGGGGGGGGGGGGGGGGGGGAGATTCCTGCACTCTTTGGAAACTCAGGAGAAAAATAGGATGACGGTGTTCAACTAAAGGATGTCAGAACAACAGCTTAGAGATGGTGAACAAGTGCTGGGTTATCTTATCAATACAGATCTCTCATATCACCATCTCCCAAAGGAACTGATTCCAGCAGTCTTTAAATACTTCCTACAGTCACTATGTGGGGGACAGTTCAGCATTTACGAAACCATTATGAATATTAAAGAACATTTAACTTGAGCAACTGTTGTTGTTGTTGTTGTGGTCTTCAGTCCTGAGACTGGTTTGATGCAGCTCTCCATGCTACTCTATCCTGTGCAAGCTTTTTCATCTCCCAGTACCTACTGCAACCTACATCCTTCTGAATCTGCTTAGTGTATTCATCTCTTGGTCTCCCTCTACGATTTTTACCCTCCACGCTGCCCTCCAATACTAAATTGGTGATCCCTTGATGCCTCAGAACATGTCCTACCAACCGATCCCTTCTTCTGGTCAAGTTGTGCCACAAACTTCTCTTCTCCCCAATCCTATTCAATACTTCCTCATTAGTTATGTGATCTACCCATCTAATCTTCAGCATTCTTCTGTAGCACCACATTTCGAAAGCTTCTATTCTCTTCTTGTCCAAACTATTTATCGTCCATGTTTCACTTCCATACATGGCTACACTCCATACGAATACTTTCAGAAATGACTTCCTGACACTTAAATCTATACTGGATGTTAACAAATTTCTCTTCTTCAGAAACGCTTTCCTTGCCATTGCCAGCCTACATTTTACATCCTCTCTACTTCGACCATCATCAGTTATTTTGCTCCCCAAATAGCAAAACTCCTTTACTACTTTAAGTGCCTCATTTCCTAATCTAATTCCCTCAGCATCACCCGACTTAATTAGACTACATTCCATTATCCTTGTTTTGCTTTTGTTGATGTTCATCTTATATCCTCCTTTCAAGACACTGTCCATTCCATTCAACTGCTCTTCCAAGTCCTTTGCTGTCTCTGACAGAATTACAATGTCATCGGCGAACCTCAAAGTTTTTATTTCTTCTCCATGAATTTTAGTACCTACTCCGAATTTTTCTTTTGTTTCCTTTACTGCTTGCTCAATATACAGATTGAACAACATCGGGGAGAGGCTACAACCCTGTCTTACTCCCTTCCCAACCACTGCTTCCCTTTCATGTCCCTCGACTCTTATAACTGCCATCTGGTTTCTGTACAAATTGTAAATAGCCTTTCGCTCCCTGTATTTTACCCCGACACCTTTAGAATTTGAAAGAGAGTATTCCAGTCAACATTGTCAAAAGCTTTCTCTAAGTCTACAAATGCTAGAAACATAGGTTTGCCTTTCCTTAATCTTTCTTCTAAGATAAGTCGTAAGGTCAGTATTGCCTCACGTGTTCCAGTGTTTCTACGGAATCCAAACTGATTGAGCAACTATGAATGTCAATGTAAGGAAATTGCTTGGCCAGTGCCAAGAATGTAAAATGGCCAAGTCAATTCCAATACCCGAAAGTGAGATCTACATTCCAGTTGGGCAGAGAACGCCATAGATAAGCTGTTTACTGACTATTTGGAGGCCCTACTTCACTCTAAATGTGGTAACAAGTACATACTTGTGGTATTTGATGCATTTGCTCACCTACTTCTGGTGGTTTATGCATTTGCTCCTTTTGTTCCAATTCCTTCTGAGAACATCCATGACAGCTGGCGATACCATTCAGCATCTGCCCAAAATCCTTTCAGTGTTTAGGGCATCTAAGGTTTTATTAAATGATAATGTGCTGGCCTATTTGTCCCATGAATTCAGGAGGTTTCATTTTAATAGTGCTATTTCTCACATCACAGTCACAGCCTATTACCTGCAGCCATCTCTCACAGGTAGAGTTTATCGTAACATAAGGTTGGCCCTGATTATTTTTCATTCTCAGTCTTGGGCCAAGTGAGATCCGTCCATCAACTGTCTTAACTTCTTGTTTAACACAGCTGTGTGCAAAACTCATAAAACTACATCTCCCAAACTGATGTTTTCATTTCTAGGGAATTTCCCGATATAAAGTCTGTAATCAGTAAACATTCTTCCTTAGGTTATTAATCCAAAGACCATCCAAAACGCCGGCCGCGGTGGCCGTGCGGTTCTGGCGCTGCAGTCCGGAACCGCGGGACAGCTACGGTCGCAGGTTTGAATCCTGCCTCGGGCATGGGTGTGTGTGATGTCCTTAGGTTAGTTAGGTTTAAGTAGTTCTAAGTTCTAGGGGACTTATGACCTAAGATGTTGAGTCCCATAGCGCTCAGAGCCATTTGAACCATCAAAAACAATTGGGAAGCTGCTAAAAACAATACTGAAAAGGTGGGAGGTTGCATGGTATAACAGGGGCAGGCACCCTGCCTCACTAAAGGAGAGTGATGTGGTTCATTTTTAAAAATTTTGTGCACAGAGTACAGTTGGATAGACATTTACTGCTAAGATGCTCCCTCACTTTGGGGGACTGTATGACATCATTAGGATTACCTCCCCAGGAGTTTCCTGGACCAGGACCAAGCCTCTTGAATACCGAGATCTGGTACTCATCATGCCTAGCATTGTTTAGCTAAGGTTTTCTTCACATTCTACATCTACATCTACATCCATATTCCACAAGCCACCTGACGGTGTGTGGCAGAGGGAACTTTGAGTACCTCCATCATTTCTCCCTCCTATTCCAGTCTGCTATTGTTCGTGGAAAGAAAGATTGTCGGTATGCCTCTGTGTGGGCTTTAATCTCTCTGATTTTATCCTCATGGTCTCTTCTTGAGATATACGTAGGAGGGAGCAATATACTGCTTGACTCCTCGATGAAGGTATTTTCTTGAAACTTCAACAAAAGCCCGTACCGAGCTACTGAGCATCTCTCCTGCAAAGTCTTCCACTGGAGTTTATCTATCATCTCTGTAACACTTTCGTGATTACTAAATGATCCTGTAACGAAGAGCACTGCTCTCCGTTGGATCTTCTCTATCTCTTCTATCAACCCTATCTGGTATGGATCCCACACTGTTGAGCAATATTCAAGCAGTGGACGAACAAGTGTACTGTAATGTACTTCCTTCGTTTTCGGATTACATTTCCTTAGGATTCTTCCGATGAATCTCAGTCCGGCATCTGCTTTACCGACGATCAACATTATACGATCATTCCATTTTCAATCACTCCTAATGCCTACTCCCAGATAATTTATGGAATTAACGGCTTCCAGTTGCTGACCTGCTATATCGTAGCTAAATGATAAAGGATCTTCATTCCAAGTCATGGCACCTGCAATGGCTCTGTAAGGGATTTAAGCACATGTGCACCTCAGTTAAGATCGGTGGGAATTTGGCTGTTTTGACAGAATCTCAAATAGGACAATGTCTTGTAGTTCAAAGCCATTGTGGTTGATCACTATGTCAGCACAACTGATATTTACTTCATAGGCCCAGCCATCTGTCATTGGAGAGCTGTAACTTTACCTGGCCTGTGTAGTGATGGGGCATATTCTGGAGTTGCTCCTACTACCTCGGCTGGCGGACATGGGTTCATACACTGCCCATGATTTGCTTTGCCCTAATCCAGGAACAAGTAAATAGTCACTTAACTGTAAGAGTGTGTCAGTTTTAGGAGACACATAATTTTTTTTAAATTGAAATCATAGTGTCTATTGTCTCTTGTATTTAAGTGCCTCTTAATATTTATCTTCTCCTAATACTATGTGGGCAAGGGACTCAGTTGTATGCCATCATGTTTCTGTTATATTCAATTGCTATGTAAATTTAATTTGTAGTCTGCGTGTATGGTTTACAATTTGTCAAGCATCTGCCTGGGAGATCAGCCGAAATAAAGGTGTTGCTGTATTCATCTAATTTGCATGCTTCATACCCTTTGCTTGCCTGAGATTTCATTACTCATAAAAGTACTTGGTAAACACTTCAGTCTGTTTTATTGATGTGTAAATGTTAAATTTTCTGCCTTCTACAATTACACACGTTCGTGAAATAGACTGCTTCACAGCTGTGTGTGTAAAGTCAAAAAGCACAAGTCTATTTCCCAGATGTATAAATTAATTTGAAGTTCCTGTTTACTATGATTACCTATTTTAGTGAAACAGATGTTTCCCTTTAATGTTTTCACAGCTGTGTATGTTAAGTTATAGTTTTCATCAGTATGAACTTTTTTAAAATTCTGTTTTTCATGTAACTGATGTTAGTTCGTGTTCAAGTCTGCTTCACAGACGAATACATTATTTTATATGCATACAGTGACATAGTAATTCCTTTGTTTTAAAATTTAAATACTAATTTTCCTATCATTTTATTTGGTGCAAGAATCTGATTCGCAGATGCATACATTAACTAAAATTTCTGCTTTTCCAGCTTGTTCAAACTAGTCAGACACAATTTTTTCTGCTTGTCTTTTCAGCTGTGAATGTGTTTTTTTTTAATTTTTGGTATTTACTCACATTACTGTCTACTCTGTATCCTGTCTGCTTCACAGATGCATATATATGTTATTTCCTGCATCATCTAATTTTGATAACTTCTGAATTTCTCAGAATCTAACTATTTGTTTTCCCACTTAGTTTCTGAGGCAAACTAATGTCACCTGCTTTTGTAATTAAAGATTCACCCACTGGGCAAATAAATAAGTATTTTTACTTCTAACATTATTTTATTTTCGCACACCACCTTACTACTCCCAGATGCTTGATCCCCAACAGTCCAAACAGAATACACAATTTTATTATACAATAATGTCTAATAGTGCTCACATACAAGTTTTTTACATTTATATTTATAACTAACATGATGTTTAAAGCAAATACACACATGTCTCAATGTGAAATACATGTGTAGGTTGTACCTGCACCTGAATGGTATTGGTTCACAGGTATATCACAGTTCTTTTTTTATATTTATTCTTTTAGAAATTTTCATTGGCAAAATATATTTGTAATTATTATTGTGACTACAGATGCACTCTACATCTACAATTCATGCCGAAATCATTTCCCCACCCCTGTTCCACTCACAGATCGCGCAAGGGAAAAATGACTGTCTGAATGCCTCAGTACGAGCTCTAATTTCCCTTATCTTTGAATGGTGATCACTGCGCGATTTGAAAGTTGGTAGTAATAATATACGCTCTACATCCTTGGCGAAGATCGGATTTCGGAATTTAGTGAGCAGCCCCTTCCATTTAGTGCGTTGTCTATCTGCGAGTGTGTCCCACTTCAAACTTTCTATGAGATTTGTAACACTCTTGCAGTAGATAAATGCACCAGTCACAAATCTTGCCGCTCTTCTTTGGACCTCCTCAATCTCCTGAATCAGACCCAACTGGTAAGGGTCCCATACAGATGAACAATACTCTAACACTGGATGAACTAACGTATTGTAAGCTATTTACTTTGTTGAAGGACTGCACTGCTTCAGGATTCTACCAATAAACTGCAATCTAGAGTTCACCTTGCCCATTACTTGTGTAATCTGATCATTCCATTTCAGATCATTTCGAATAGTCACACCCAGATACTTGATGGATGTTACCACTTCCAAAGACTGGGCATTTATTTTGTACTCGTACATTAATGGGGATTTTTGCCTTGTTATACACAGTAGGTTACACTTACTAATACTGAAATATAACTGCCAGTCATTACACACATTTATTTTCTGCAAATCCTCATTGATTTGTTCACAACTTTCGTATGATAATACTTTCCTGTAGACTACAGCATCATTGGCAAATAGTCTAATGCTGCTGTCAGTACCATCAACCAGATCACTTATGTAAATTGTAAAAAGCAGCAGACCTATTACGCTGCCCTGGGGCACACCTGAAGTTATGCTTGTTTCTGCTGAAGTCACCCCATTCAGGACGACATACTGCTCTCTGTCTGTTAGAAAACTTTCTATCCTACCACATATGTCATCAGATAGACTGTAAGAGCACACTTTTTGGAGCAAGCGACAGTGTGGAACTGAGTCGAACACCTTTGGAAAGTTGAGAAATATGGCATCAACCTGGGACCTGTTATCTAGATCCTGTTGTATATCATGCACAAAGAGGGCCGGCTGTGTCTCATATGACTGCTGTTTCCTAAAACCATGCTGGTTTCTGCAGATGAGCTTCTCACAGTCTAGAAAGGTCATTATGTCTGAGCACAAAATATGTTCCATGATTCTACAACAAATCCATGTCAGTGAAATTGGCTGGTATTTATCTGCATCCGATTTTCTACCCTTTTTATTGATTGCTATGACCTGGGCCTTCTTCCAGTCCTGTGGAACTTTCTGCTGTTCCCATGATCTCTGATAGATGATGGATAAGAATGGTGCTATATTTGTAGCATAGTCAACATAAAATCTTACAGGGACTCCGTCTGGATCAGATGCCTTCCTGGTGTCTACGGATCTTAACTGTTTTACAATCCCAGATACACTAAACACTATGTCAGCCATCCTTGCATTTGTTCAATAATTGAAAGAGGGTATGGTGCTGCAGTCTTCTACCATAAACGAGTCTTTGAAAGCTAGGTTGAGAATTTCGGCCTTCTGTTTATCATCATCAATTGCATTACCCGTACTGTCAGCAAGAGAAGGTAGTGAATTATTTGTAGCGTTCACAGATTTTACGTACGTCCAAAATTTTTTGGGGTTATTTTTAGAATATGCAGAGAAAATATTGCTTTCAAATTCGTTAAAAGAATCTCTCATTGACCTTTTGACAGCTGCTTTCACTTCGCATAATTTCTGTTCATCATTGGGGCAGTGACTACGTTTAAAACGACTGTGCAAAATTCTCTGCTTTCTCAGCAACTTCCTAATAGGTTTGTTGTACTGAGGTGGATCCTTTCCCTCCCCTACATTTTTGCTAGGCACATATTTCTCTAGCACGTAGTGGACAATACCTTTAATTCCAACCAAAGATGCTCAAATATCCTTGTGTCCGTGGTGAATGCTTGGAGCTCACTATGAAGATATTGATTAGTGACACTTTTATTTGAGTTCCCAAACAAGAAAACTCTACACTGTTTCTTTGGTGTTTTTGCAATTTCCACTGACAGAAGCCACAACGACATTATGGTCGCTAATACCTTCTTCTAGATTCAAATGGTTCAAATGGCTCTGAGCACTATGGGACTTAACATCTGTGGTCATCAGTCCCATAGAACTTAGAACTACTTAAACCTAACTAACCTAAGGACATCACACACATCCATGCCCGAGGCAGGATTCGAACCTGTGACCGTAGTAGTCGTGCGGTTCCGGACTGAGCGCCTAGAACCGCTAGACCACCGCGGCTGGCTCTTCTAGATTAACTTCCTCAAAATGCTCAGGTCTGTTTGTCACTACGATATCTAATATGTTCCCATCTTGAGTTGGTTTTCCAACCAATTGCTCAAGGTTGTATGTTGAGAGCGCTCCTAGGATAACTTCACATGAGTCTTTGCTTCTGCCTCCTGTGATAAATGTGTAATTTTCCCAGTCAGTGGATGCCAGATTAAAGTCTCCATCTATAACTAATTTATAATTTGGATATTTATTCCCTATGTACTGAAGGATTTCCCTGAAATGTTCTGCCACATTTGTTGTGGATGCAGGTGGTCTATAAAAACATCCTAATACAATGGACAATCCTTGTCTGATTGACAGCTTTATCCAGACTATTTCACAGTCTGACCCAGTATCGATTTCAACTGCATTTAAACAGCTTTTAACTGCAATGAACACACCACCTCCCATAGCATCAGTCCTATCCTTCCTAAACATGGTCCAATCTGAGTTCAAAATTTCACTGTTACTTATGTCTGATTTCATCCAGCTTTTGGTACCTAATACAATATTGGCATTGCTACTGCCTATTTCAGAGAGTAACTCAGAGATCTTGCTACAGACACTTTGACAATTTACTAACATGATATTGAGCATATTTAAATCCTTTGGAATGAACTGTTTAGGCAAACTAACAATTTTTACAGTTGACACATCCCCATCAGTGTCATGAACTGATAATTTTTCAGGCCAACGGTTTGTTTCCTGTGGAGAGGAACCTAATCAAAAAACCCGCATGTGCACACCACAATGTGCTACCCATGTAGCTGCTTCCTGTGTGTAGTGCACCCCTGATCTATCAAGGGGCATCCTACAACCTTCCACCCCATAGCGTAGGTTGAGGAATCTACAACCATTTTTGTCACAGAGTCAACGTAGCTTCTGGTTTAGATTCTCCACTCGACTCCAAACCAGAGGACCCCGATCCACCCTGGGTACAATGCTGCAGATCATCAGCTTGGCTTCCACTCCTTGAGAGTTGGGACTGCCTTTGCCAATTTAGCCAGCCATCAAAAGGACCCAAGGATTACCTCAGAACCCCAACGACAGGCATCGCTGGTGCTGACATGGGCAACAATCTGCACCCCGCACGCTTGATAGCCGTTGGAAGAGGCTCTTCCACATCCCGAACAAAATATATACATAGTAAATTAAATTCTTTTGCCTTTCTTAAAAATATTGTCACTGGATATACTGCAATATTTTTGTTGCAAGTTTGGTGTTTTTTAGGGGTAAGCTGAATTATGAGTAGCAGGTACCATTTGTAAGTTCTACCTTACGTCCTACGGGCATAATTTGTGAAGGAATGTATTGAAATGGTGATTCAAGTGTGAAAGATAGATAACAAAATTCTGTAACATTTTATTTCAGTTTATGAAAGGGTATAACCCAATACCTGGAAATTTTTTATATTCTAAAGTTGGCAGTGCTTACATTTAACAAGAAGGTGTTGACAGTAGACCAAATACTCATTTGTCTCAACTACATGAAAACTGTTGTTGCAGTGCTATGTTGAAATGTGTGTCTCCATTACAAATCCTGATGCTGCAGTGTGAAGAGCATAATTCAATTTCTTCTTCCAAAGAAAAACATGCTGTTCCAGATTTTTTAATGAAATTAAATCTGTTATGGGGCTAGCTGATGAATAGTAGTAATGTGTACCATCAGATCAAAAGGAACATCTGCCACTGCAAATAATGTTGTGAAGGTCACAAGATATACATGTATGAAGGAAGAAATGAAAAAGTTGTATCACATATGTGACAATGTGTGTACTCATCTAAAAGTGATCCATTAGACAAACATGTTGAGGCTGCACTCATGTGAGTTTGTGTTCTTATTAGTGAAGTTCATCAATGCATGAGTATTCTTACACATGATATATACTTGCCAAACAACAACAAATTAGGGATGATTAGTAATTGAAACAAAAGTATTCACAGCATATCATTAACCTGTCAGACTTAGTCCTTCCCACCTAAGTCAGATACTGAATACACTTTAGCTACAAGCAATACAGCAAACATTTAGTTACTCATGCACTAAAGAAAGGAACAACATTTAGATGTACCTTGTTAGAGGACTTTCACACCCTCAAGATATTTAAAAAGAAATTATGTTAGTAAGATTTCATTACCACAGCATCAGATAAATGCAACACCATTGTACTTTTGAACAAGCATGATTATTTGAAAAGTTTCGATAGTTTCCTGAGTCCCACATGCTTCCAAATCCTTCCTAAATACCCTATAAGTTATTTGGAGATGAGATTAAATGTGTACCTAATTCTTACAAAATTAAGTTTTCTGATTTTGAGTCAAAGCTATTAACATGAACCCAGGACCTTATAGACTCTATGGGATTCCAAAAGCCAGCTGTTGTGGATGAGCAGTTCGAGGCACTTCAGCCCGGAACTGCGCTGCTGCTGCTAAGGTTGCAGGTTCGAATCCTGCTTCGGGCATGGATGTGTCTGATGTCCTTAGGTTAGTTAAGTTTAAGTAGTTCTAAGTCTAGGGGACTGATGACCTCAGATGTTAAGTCCCACAGTGTTCAGAGCCATTTGAACCATTCAAATTCCAAAACTATGTAAGCAAGGTGTACCCATCTGTCCAGTTGTACCATTATTCACTGCCTCATCTTACATGTTGACTAGTAAATCGGACACTTTAATTAAAAATAAGATAAAATTCAAATCAAATCAATGGTATTTCAAACTCAGTGGAACTTATAAATAAGATTAAACATATATCTTACAGAGCATCAAGTGCACCATGTATCTAAGATTAAAGATATATCTCTCTGATGGCTAAATTAGCATCCTCTGAAGTCTGTAATTTGTTTTGCAACATACCGTCAGGTGTATGCAGTAATATTCTGGCAGAGCTGATGTCCAGGTTTAATGACAGCTGTGTAGAAGTGAAGACTTGAGACTGACCATTTAGGTATGTTTAGCACCAAACTATTTCCAGTTCCAAGGGACTCTGAGTAATCAGGTAGATGGTTTAGCTATAGTTTTCCCTCTTAGTCCACTTTTGGTTGAAATGTTCATGGACTACTTTGAACAAAGAATCTTCAAGTGCACATATTAAACACTGGCTCAGATATGAAGTTGGTGTATTGTGTGTGTGGACAGGCACTACAAGACAACTCAACACACTTTTTCATAACTTAAAAAGTCAACTAAAAATATTTAGTTTGCAATGGAGATTGGCAACAAATCCACAAACTTCCTATATCCAGCCACTGACATTAGTACACAAACATACTATTTCAACATTTATAGAAAAACTACAACCGCAGACACAGTAATAATCTTGCTCACAACACACGGTAACACACAAACAAGCAGCTTCACATTGAAAAGTGCACCATCACAAATCTGTCCCCATGTCCAAAGGAAATTTGAAACAGAGCTAGACATAATAAAATTTATTGCCTCAACCAACAGCTGCAATCCTGTCCTGACTGAAAACTGAAAATTATGAAACTTATACCCTTCCTCTATGCCTGGAGGTTGCCAAATTATGACTCCATAGTTGCTGAGCATATACTGAGTGAGAGCCATAGCACCAGCCACAGTCCAATGTTTTCCACGTGGAAACAAAGACCAGAGACTCAACCTGCTGGAAGTCCTGGAAATCAAGAACACCTAGCCCACATGTCCATTCCTTTCTATTCTTATATTCTCCTGTATCTATTTATTTTATTCTGACTGCCTATATATTCCATACATTTTGTTGTTACAGCTGTCAGTTCTATCCTTTACCCTATTTCTGTACCTCCTTTCATACATGACACCTCTTCACACTATTCTTTATTAGTCTCTCAACTACTAATTTTATTGGGATTGTTAATTTAATTTAAATTATTATATCGGCACTGTTTTTTGAGTTTACTGTTAATGTTTTTCCTGGTTTGTTCCATTTATATTTATTTACTGCTTAACTTTTTACTTTTTCAATTGCATTACAGCTGCACTGTCAAAGATGAAATTTACTGAGTGTTTGTGCCTCAGTCCAGATGGGTAACATATTTTCTAAAGTTGTTCACAAATATTATAACCTCTTTGATAATGACAGTCAGTTAAATTCTGATGATGGTCTTGCAAGACAAAAAATGGTTAACTAAATAAATTAATCCTGTAGAACATATGCAATATTGTGATTTTCATTTATAATTGTGTTGTTCTACCACAAAGGAATAGAAGGATCAGTTAACGTGATTGTAAATTTTTAATAAATGTATTTCTTTTTCCATTTTCAAACAAGCAGTACTCTTTATTTATGGACATGCCTTGTACTTATGGAGTATGCTACCAAAAAACAACTTGACTATGTCAAAATTTTCGCAATGGTTAGATAAGAGAGAGGTAAAAATGTCCTCAAATAGGTCAGGTCTATTTTTGCCATTAGATCTAATAGATATCCATCATGACTGGAGTCTGACCTATCTGTTATACGCTGTTTTTCAGCGAAAGCATTTAGTTTCTTTACAGACAATAAAAATAAGTGCTCTGTAATTTCAATACAATTACATACTATACACAAATTTATTTGAAACTACCAACCTGGTAAGCGGTGCCAGTTTGTGATTCACTCCATTTAGTTTTGAATTCACCTTCAGTAAAATGTTTTGTACAGTGCTGTAATTGGATCGTGAAACAGTCTTCCACTTAAGGCACTGTGTGAGAAGACCAACTTCCAACTCTGCAAACTGTTTCACTTGGGCTGAAAAAAAATTATAAATTATATAGTTTCAGTTACACACTAAAATGCAACAATAACTGAAACACTACATAAAAATAATGATGCATTCCCTTTGTCACACAAACCCAGCTGACAAAGACAATATCAGATTTATTAGAGAAAATCTACTATACACCACGGGCTGCACTAGAAACATTTATTTGCCAAAACCAGTTTTCAGGTTTGTAACCCATCATCTGTGGCATACTATGTACTTCCATAACAAATACATGCATGTCAGTTAATATGATAGGTTCTCAGCTCTGTCCTATAACATAGTATACAGATTGTCATGTGTGTTACTGCTATCAAATCTTAGGCAGGGACTATTCTTGATGACGTTTGACGTAACTGTCATATAGTGTAAACTGCCTTAGATTTGACAGCAGTAACATACATGACCATTATATTACGTTATATATGACAGATTTCAGGTCCTATTGCATCAACTGACACTCATGACACTGCTGCAGAGGTGTGTAGTATGCAACTGATGACTGCTTATAAACCCAAAAACCTATAGTGCAGCTCACAGTGTATAGAAGGTGTCCCTTAATAATTATCTGAAAGTTTCAGAGTCCCAAGCATTCAAGATTTTTTACAATATCAAATGCAAAGATAATGCTAATTTCTCAAGATAATTTGACAGGATGTTTCATTACAAAAAATAACAGTAGAAAATTAAATCAGCAATCATGGACATTACAACTGCTTCTCCAGCAAAACTACAATTTGTCTCCATAAAGGAGCATTACACTGAATTTACAAACTATTTTGTGACCTATTGACTCAGTAGAAACAGGCATAAAACAAGTTACTGCTGAACTAAAAGTAGTTTGTAGTCATTGTACGTTGACTAAATATGAAGAAATTAAGAGTAACTTTAGAAGTGAACAGATGAGAACTGCTCCACACAGAGTTGCACAGGCATGTGTGTGTGTGTGTGTGTGTGTGTGTGTGTGTGTGTGTGTGTGCATCTTGTTGGTTGCTCCCCACTATCGCCACTTGAGCGCCAATGTATTTCAGTATCTGAATCAAATCATCAGTATTTTTAGGCCATCTTGAAGGGAGAGAGTGACCAATTCACACTGGGTGGCATGGACGCATGTATGCATCTTTCTGGTTAAACCCTGCTAGAGGAATTTTTTGAATGTTTAGGCCAGATTGAGGGGGTGACCTATTCATGCTCAGTTGTGTGAATGCATTTACATGCTTGGTTGGTCGAACAACACCAATGGAAAATTTGGTTTTTAACAATACGTTAATGGGACAATCGACTCACTTTAGTTGCATGAACATATGCATGCGTTTAAGTCAGTTAGTTTCCACAGCCCAGTTAATCCTCATTGGGGAGATGAATGTTGACAAGGTCTCCCATTTCTGAGGTCCTAAGATAATAATATGGTCTGTCACTCCAAATACCTTCCCAACAAGACATCCAAAGAGTAAATGTATACTGGTGTGCAAGATTAAAGCAACAAACAGAAATTTTGCAAGGCTGCAATTATTTTGCCACAAAACAGTATAAATAGGTGGTATTAAGTAGAAACAATGTGAAGAATACATAGTGTAAACATCTGCAACATGCATAATGGTAGACAAAAATGTTCTTCATTTTTACCAACTTAACAGATCTGCATACACATTCTGACGACTGGTTAATGGGCTCAGTATGGGGTGTGACAACCTTTGGCAGCAATACAGCCCTGACAATGACAGGGCATGGTGTGAATGATGTCATAAGTCTCATTTATCTATTTATTTTATTTATTTATCTACAAATTCCATAGATCCTGTTACGCGTGTGACGCTAGGATGTAGAACGACTTGAGTAATGTATGTTCACAGACCATGGTATCAATTAGTTTACAAGAGGAGAACTAGACATAAATTACATAAGACTTGCAAAAATAATAATGAACTAAAATAAAGTCGTAGGAATAATACATTATGCAAAGTTTATCACATTACAAAAGCCTATTTGTCACAGTAAGTATATGGTTACAAATAGGAACAAAAGGAACATAAACAAACAACAGTAAATGTAAATACATACAAAGACTACTTTTCTCTGTTCATCAAGTGAGTAAAATGTTTCCTCGATTAAATATGTCTTTAGATTGTTTTTGAATGATGCAATGTTACTACGTAGACTTTTTATATAGCTCGGTAATAAGTTAAATATTTTGACACTGGAGTAATGCACTCCTTTCTGTATGCGAGTTAAACTTTTTAGTTCAAAGTGGAGGTCAGCCTTCTTTCTTGTATTGTGATAATGGAAGCTTTCATTGGTTTGATAGTGGGCATGATTGTCAACCAAGAAACTCATTAGGGAAAAATGTACTGGCAGGTTGTGGAAAGCATTCCAAGTTTTTTAAAGAGCATACGGCAGAAGGCTCTCGTGGGTACTCTGCACATCATACAGACTACTTTTCTCTGCATGAGGAAGATTTTTTTAGATGAGGGTGAATTGCCCCAGAGGATGATGCGATGACACATAATGGAGTGGAAGTATGCAAAGTGTGTGGACTTCGTGACATTTATGTCTCCAAATTGTGAGATTGTCCTAATGGCAAAAATTGCTGAGGACAGTCTTTTTACAGTCTCGAGGACATGGTGGTCCCAGTTGAGCCTACTGTCTATGTGGAGGCCTAAGAATTTGGTGCAGTGTACCCTTTCTATCTGATTATTGTTATTTAAAACAGTAATCTCCTGGGGCAGTTTGTGGTCAAGGCTGAAATGGATATAATTAGTTTTGCTCAGGTTTACTGTGAGCGAGTTCACTTGGAACCAGGTTAATAGTACTGTAAGTAATTTTTTGGCATCAACCTCTATATCAGTGAGCTGTTTGTTACTAATCAAAATGCTGGTGTCGTCAGCTAACATGGTGAACTTGCATGTATTGCATGAAAAAGGTAGGTCATTTACGTATATCAGAAACAGAAACGCACCAAGGCCATAGCACCCATTCTTACTGCAGAGCTGCATGCAGTCTTGGAGAGTGGTTGGTGGATGCTGACATGATGCAAGTCATCTCCCAAGTGCATCCCTGACATGCTCTATGGTATTCAAATCAGGAGAGAACACAAAGTCTGGGGCCACAGCACCTCATGACATCTACATCTACATCTACATCTACATGATTACTCTGCAGTTCACATTTAAGTGCTTGGCAGAGGGTTCAACAAACCACAATCATATTATCTCTCTGCCATTCCACTCCCGAACAGTGCATGGGAAAAACGAACACCTAAACCTTTCTGTTCGAGCTCTGATTTCTCTTATTTTATTTTGATCATCATTCCTACCTATGTAGGTTGGGCTCAACAAAATATTTTCGCATTGGGAAGAGAAAGTTGGTGACTGAAATTTCGTAAATAGATCCCGCCGCGACGAAAAACGTCATTGCTTTAATGACTTCCATCCCAACTCGCATATCATATTTGCCACACTCCCTCCCCTATTACGTGATAATACAAAATGAGCTGCCCTTTTTTGCACCCTTTCGATGTCCTCCGTCAATCCCACCTGGTAAGGATCCCACACCGTGCAGCAATATTCTAACAGAGGACGAACGAGTCTAGTGTAAACTGTCTCTTTAGTGGACTTGTTGCATCTTCTAAGTGTCCTGCCAACTGCAACTGCAGCTGCAAATGAGGTTCCAAGATTTTGTCATGATTCCTGACAGCAGTTAAACCTTTCAGATTCACCTGTAAAATTTCATGAAACAGAGTTTGTGTGGTAAACATAATACCAGCCCACATCATTAGGGATGCTCCTCGATATTGGTCTCTTTCCACAATATTTGGGTCGCAAAACCATATTCCACTTCCCTCCAGGTGCAAATCCATCAATAATCACTCTCCACACTAAATCAGGACTCATCAGTGAACACAACATTGGCTCACTGTTCGGCTGCCCATGTGGCATGTTAATGACGCTACTCTACACTTTCCCTTCTTGAAGGTGCATCAGAGGTAGACATACAGCGTGTTTCTAACATAAAGGCCACTCGGCCGAAGCCTTCTTCACACCATTTGCCTCAATACAAGTCCAGCAGTTGCTGCAAGCTCTCATGCCCGTTGCTATGCGGTACTCAAGTGATACTATCATGCCCTTACAGCCAAATAACAGTCCTCTCTTCTGAAGTCACACTTGGTCGGCCCTACCCTGGTCTTTGGGATACAGTTTCGGTCTCTATACACTGTTGCCACATCTGAGAAACAACAGACTGAGTCAGGCTAAGCCATCAGGCCACATCAGTTTGCAACTGTCCTGCTTCCTTTTTTTCTCTGGTCCTCTGCCGCTCAGAGTCTGCTAGGCATCTTCTCTGTGCCATACTGCACTGTCTGTGACTGTGTACACAGCAATTGTGGATGTGGGGCTACCTGGCAAACACAGCTTGTTTCATAGGTGTCCTGGCATTATCACTGGCATAGTTGTCTGTTGACTGGAATGCCATCTTCTGAGCAGAACACAATCATATGGACATCTGGTTGATGCTTTGTATGATTATATCAAGAATTAGACACAGAACAGGGAAATAGAGGTTTGTTGTTTTAATTTTGGACACCAGTATAGTTTTCTTCTTTTATCTCTCACACTAAGCCATATCTGAGAGGAGATATAGACTTCTCTCTTTCGCAACCCAAGGTTGCTTCATCAGCAAAGAGGAAAGGAGAGGGAAAGACAAAAGGATGTGGGTTTTAAGGAAGAGGGTAAGGAGTCATTCCATTCCTGGGAGCGGAAAGACTTACCTTAGGGGGGAAAAAGGACAGGTATACACACATGCGCACACACACACACACACACACACACACACACACACACACACATACACATATATCCATCCGCACATATACAGACACAGGCAGACATACGTAAATGCAAAGAGGTTGGGCAGAGATGTCAGTCGAGGCGGAAGTACAAAGGCAAAGATGTTGTTGAATGACACCTGTCATTCAACAACATCTTTGAATCACACCTGTCATTCAACAAAATCTTTGCCTCTGTACTTCCACCTCAACTGACATCTCTGCCCAGCCTCTTTGCATTTGCGTATGTCTGCGTGTGTCTGTATATGTGAGGATGGATATGTGTGTGTGTGTGTGTGTGTGTGTGTGTGTGTGTGTGTGTGTGTGTGTGTGTGTGTGTTCCCACTAAAGTAGGTTTCTGCTCCTGGGAATGGAATGACTCCTTACCCTCTCCCTTAAAACCCACATCCTTTTGTCTTTCCCTCTCCTTCCCTCTTTCCTGATGAAGCAACCTTGGGTTGCAAAAGCCTGAAATTTATGTGTGTGTTTGTGTGTGTTTTTATTGTGTCTATCAACATACCATCGCTTTCTCGTTTGGTAAGTTACAGCATCTTTGTTTTTAGTTGTGAGTAACGGAGTTATAAGGGAATGGAAGAAAATAAATTGGTACCATGATTAAAGAATTTCTGTCAAACAAAAAGGTGAGGTAAACTGAAAATGAAAGGTGTCAGCATATGTGGAGAATAATTAACATCTGAAGTTATCAGCTCATGTGTGAAGTTAGTATAATTTAGTGCAGCAGCAGAGACAATATGTGGTATAAATCATCTTGAATACTAAGTTCTTAATATTAATTGTGGTATAATAGAAGTTTTTATGTTCAATGCAATCAGTGTATGAAGATAACTATCTATCTGTGTCATGATACAGCCTTTCTTAACATTAAGGAATTCGAAAGTATAAACATAGTTGTCTGGAGCAATGTGAGTGGAATGTATTAGTAAGACCTGTATGGATATCACTCTTCAGGCTAGAAAACAGTGAAATAATAGTTTGTCCAAGTGATGATTTGTCTGATCAGTAACGTGAGTTAAGTTTGCCTTAGCATAAGGATCTGTTACTGTGGAATGTTTTTCAATAGAGTCAATTTTGCATTAGATTAGCAGAGCAGGTGTTTATTTATTAAATAATGAAGCATTAAGGAAATAATAAAATAATGAACAATGTTAGGGTCTTTCTGGTTAGGGAGCCCGTCTCTGCGGTAGGCGTAATTTTTGAGAATGCACTCTACTAGTTAATAAGGTAAGAAATGTAAGTAAAATAATGGTGCTGACAGACATGATTAATGAAAAAGATAACTGTATACAAACAAATGGGGTTTAACAGTATTGATGATGTTACTGCAAACTACGCTACTGCAAACTACGCAACATTAGGTACTGTTTTTATTGTGCAATTTATGACATTACATCGAGGAATAAGAGTTTAACAAAAAGAGGAATATTTTAGTGAGGTACAAGAAATATAATATTGCATCATCAGATATATATATATATATATATATATATATGTTATCTGAAAACTTCTATTTCTGTTCTGTGGAACTTGAGGTGGTAACACTGGGATGAAGAACAATAATTTTGCTGATTAACAGATAACTTGGTGCTAAACTGATGTGAATATTCTGACACGTCAACTATTTGGTAACATTTTGCGAGGGTTTAATTTTCTGTTTGAACGAGATTAGTACTCAGAGTGGAGAAATATGGCGATGGTTTGGTACAAATTCCATCCACTTAATTTTGATTTGAACAGTAATTAAGTTATGTGATGGTGGCTTCATTCTTCTTTCATTAGATTAGATTAGATTAGTTTTACGTTCCATAGATCCGTGCTGAGGAGATTCTCGTGGATGTGGAACATGTCAATTTAAAAAAAAAAAGAAAGCTGAAATAACAATACTAATAGTATGATTATATACAATACATCATTTGTTTCTATTAAAAAATTTATACATCATTTGTTTCTATTAAAAAATTTGTCAATGGAGTAGAAGGAGTTGGCCACTAGTAAGTCTTACAGGCTCCTTTTAAACTGATCTTTATTCGTAACTAAATTTTTTATGTTTGCTGGCAAATTATTGAAGATGAGTGTTCCTGAGTAGTGGACCCCTTTTTGAACTAAAGTAAGTGCTTTTAAGTCCTTGTGCAGATCATTTTTGTTCCTGGTATTGTATGTATGAACTGAGCTGTTTGTTGGAAAAATGGTTCAAATGGCTCCGAGCACTATGGGACTTAACATCTATGGTCATCAGCCCCTAGAACTTAGAACTACTTAAACCTAACTAACCTAAGGACATCACACAACACCCAGTCATCACGAGGCAGAGAAAATCCCTGACCCCGCCAGGAATCGAACCCGGGCGTGGTAAGCGAGAACGCTACCGCACGACCACGAGCTGCGGACTGTTGGAAAAAGAGATAGATTATTTAGGACAAATTTCATTAAGGAGTAAATATACTGAGAGGCAGTAGTTAGTACACCCAGTTCTTTTAAGAGGTTTCTACAGGACATCCGCGAATTTACTCCAGAAATAATATGTATTACACACTTTTGAACTCTGAAAACTTTTGTTTGGCTTGAAGAGTTACCCCAAAATATTATACCATATGGCATTATGGAATGAAAGTAGGCACAGTATGCAAGCTTTTTCATTTTTATGTCGCCTATGTCTGCTAACACTCGAATTGCAAATACAGATTTGTTAAGGCATTTCTGCAGTTCTGTGGTGTGCTCCTCCCAACTGAATTTATTATCAAGTTGTAATCCCAGGAATTTAAGACTGTCAACCTCTTCTATCTGCTCTTCTTCATACTTTATGCATATGCTGGATGGAAACCTCTTACAGGTTCTAAATTGCATATAGTGAGTCTTTTCGAAGTTTAATGTCAGTGAGTTGGCTTTAAACCATTTATTAATATCCATGAAAATATCACTAGCAGATCTTTCAAGAACTACACTCGACATACTACTTATTGCGATACTTGTGTCATCTGCAAACAAAACGAACTCTGCTTCTGGCAGTGTAACTGATGAGAGATCATTAATGTACACAAGAAAAAGCAAAGGCCCTAAGATGGATCCTTGTGGGACACCACATGTAATTTCTTCCCATTCTGATGATTACTGATGACTTAATTCACTAGTCCCTTACACCGACACCCTTTGTTTCCTGTTAGCGAGGTATGACTTGAACCATTTTGCAGCACTGCCCGTGACACCATAGAATTCTAATTTATTTAAAAGGATGTTGTGGTTCACACAATCAAATGCCTTTGACAAATCACAGAAAATACCTGCTACTTGTAATTTGTTATTTAATAAATTAAGTACATTTTCAATGTAGGTGTAAACAGCCTTCTCGATATCAGAACCCTTCAGAAATCCAAACTATGTACTTCTTAATATGTTATTTGTGGTCAGATGGTTTAGAAGCTGCCTGTACACTGTTGGTGTTGTTGTTGTTGTCTTCAGTCCCGAGACTGGTTTGATGCAGCTCTCCATGCTACTCTATCCTGTGCAAGCTTCATCATCTCCCAGTACTAACTGCAACCTACATCTTTCTGAATCTGCTTATTGTATTCATCTCTTGGTATCCCTCTATGATTTTTACCCTCCACACTGCCCTCCAATGCTAAATTTGTGATCCGTTGATGCCTCAGAACATGTCCTACCAACTGGTCCCTTCTTCTTGTCAAGTTGTGCCACAAACTCCTCCCCAATTCTATTCAATACGTCCTCAATAGTTATGTGATCTACCCATCTAATCGTCAGCATTCTTCTGTAGCACCATATTTCGAAGCTTCTATTCTATACTTGTCCAAACTATTTATCGTCCATGTTACCCTTCATACATGGATACACTCCATACAAATACATTCAGAAACGACTTCCTGACACTTAAATTTATACTCGATGTTAACAAATTTCTCTTCTTCAGAAACGCTTTCTTTGCCATTGCCAGTCTACATTTTATATCCCCTCTACTTCAACCATCATCAGTTATTTTGCTCCCCAAATAACAAAACTCCTTTACTACTTTAAGTGTCTCATTTCCTAAACTAATTCCCTCAGCATCATCCGACTTAATTCGACTACATTCCATTATCCTCGTGTTACTTTTGTTGATGTTCACCTTATACCCTCCTTTCAAGACACTGTCCATTCCGCTCAACTGCTCTTCCAAGTCCATTGCTGTCTCTGACAGAATTACAATGTCATCGGCGAACCTCAAAGTTTTTATTTCTTCTCCATGGACTTTAATACCTACTCCGAATTTTTCTTTTGTTTCCTTTACTGCTTGCTCAATATACAGATTGATTAACATTGGCGACAGGCTACAACCCTGTCACACTCCCTTCCCAACAACTGCTTCCCTTTCATGCCCCTTGACCCTTATAACTGCCATCTGGTTTCTGTACAAATTGTAAATAGCCTTTCACTCCCTGTATTTTACCCCTGCCCCTTTAGAATTTGAAAGAGAGTATTCCAGTCAACATTGTCAAATGTCTGCTTGTGTCTGTGTATGTGTGGATGGATATGTGCGTGTGTGCGAGTGTATACCTGCCCTTTTTTCCCCCTAAGGTAAGTCTCTCCGCTCCCGGGATTGGAATGACTCCTTAGCCTCTCCCTTAAAACCCACATTCTTTCGTCTTTCCATCTCCTTCCCTCTTTCCTGATGAAGCAACCGTTTGTTGCAAAAATTTGAATTTTGTGTGTATGTTTGTGTTTGTTTGTGTGTCTATCGACCTGCCAGCACTTTCGTTTGGTAAGTCACATCATCTTTGTTTTTAGATATATTTTTCCCACATGGAATGTTTCCCTCTCTCTCTCTCTCTCTCTCTCTCTCTCTATATATATATATATATATATATATATATATATATATATATATATATATATATATATATATATATGAATATAATAGAGGGAAATATTCCACGTGGGAAAAATATATCTAAAAAGAAAGATGATGAAACTTACCAAACAAAAGCGCTGGCAGGTCGATAGACACACAAACAAACACAAACATACACACAAAATTCTAGCTTTCGCAACCAATGGTTGCCTTGTCAGGAAAGAGGGAAGGAGAAGGAAAGACAAAAGGATATGGGTTTTGAGGGAGAGGGTAAGGAGTCATTCCAATCCCGGGAGCGGAAAGACTTACCTTAGGGGGAAAAAAGGACAGGTATACACTCGCACACACACACATATCCATCCACACATACACAGACACAAGCAGACATTTGTAAAGGCAAAGAGTTTGGGCAGAGATGTCAGTCGGGGCGGATGTACAGAGGCAAAGATGAAGTTGAAAGACAGGTGAGGTATGAGCGGCGGCAAATTGAAATTAGAAATTAGCGGAGATTGAGGCCTGGCGGATAGGGAGAAGAAAGGATATGCTGAAGGGCAAGTTCCCATCTCCGGAGTTCTGACAGGTTGGTGTTAGTGGGAAGTATCCAGATAACCCGGACAGTGTAACACTGTGCCAAGATGTGCTGGCCGTGCACCAAGGCATGTTTAGCCACAGGGTGATCCTCATTACCAACAAACACTGTCTGCCTGTGTCCATTCATGCGAATGGACAGTTTGTTGCTGGTCATTCCCACATAGAACGCTTCACAGTGTAGGCAGGTCAGTTGGTAAATCACGTGGGTGCTTTCACACGTGGCTCTGCCTTTGATCGTGTACACCTTCCGGGTTACAGGACTGGAATAGGTGGTGGTGGGAGGGTGCATGGGACAGGTTTTACACCGGGGGCGGTTACAGGGGTAGGAGCCAGAGGGTAGGGAAGGTGGTTTGGGGATTTCATAGGGATGAACTAAGAGGTTGCGAAGGTTAGGTGGACGGCGGAAAGACACTCTTGGTGGAGTGGGGAGGATTTCATGAAGGATGGATCTCATTTCAGGGCAGGATTTGAGGAAGTCGTATCCCTGCTGGAGAGCCACATTCAGAATCTGATCCAGTCCCGGAAAGTATCCTGTCACAAGTGGGGCACTTTTGGGGTTCTTCTGTGGAAGGTTCCGGGTTTGAGGAGATGAGGATGTGGCTCTGGTTATTTGCTTCTGTACCAGGTCGGGAGGGTAGTTACGGGATGCAAAAGCTGTTTTCAGGTTGTTGGTGTAATGGTTCAAGGATTCCGGACTGGAGCAGATTCGTTTGCCACGAAGACCTAGGCTGTAGGGAAGGGACCGTTTGATGTGGAATGGGTGGCAGCTGTCATAATGGAGGTACTGTTGCTTGTTGGTGGGTTTAATGTGGACGGACGTGTGAAGCTGGCCATTGGACAGGTGGAGGTCAACGTCAAGGAAAGTGGCATGGGATTTGGAGTAGGACCAGGTGAATCTGATGGAACCAAAGGAGTTAAGGTTGGAGAGGAAATGCTGGAGTTCTTCTTCACTGTGAGTCCAGATCACGAAAATGTCATCAATAAATCTGTACCAAACTTCGGGTTGGCAGGCCTGGGTAACCAGGAAGGCTTCCTCTAAGCGACCCATGAATAGGTTGGCATACGAGGGGGCCATCCTGGTACCCATGGCTGTTCCCTTTAATTGTTGGTATGTCTGGCCTTCAAAAGTGAAGAAGTTGTGGGTCAGGATGAAGCTGGCTAAGGTAATGAGGAAAGAGGTTTTAGGTAGGGCGGCAGGTGATCGGTGTGAAAGGAAGTGCTCCACATCAAACGGTCCCTTCCCTACAGCCTAGGTCTTCGTGGCAAACGAATCTGCTCCAGTCCGGAATCCCTGAATCATTACACCAACAACCTGACAACAGCTTTCGCATCCCGCAACTACCGTCCCGACCTGGTACAGAAGCAAATAACCAGAGCCACTTCCTCATCCCCTCAAACCCAGAATCCCCCACAGAAGAACCCCAAAAGTGCCCCACTTGTGACAGGATACTTTCCGGGACTGGACCAGACTCTGAATGTGGCTCTCCAGCAGGGATACGACTTCCTCAAATCCTGCCCTGAAATGAGATCCATCCTTCATGAAATCCTCCCCACTCCGCCAAGAGTGTCTTTCCGCCATCCACCTAACCTTCGTAACCTGTTAGTTCATCCCTATGAAATCCCCAAACCACCTTCCCTACCCTCTGGCTCCTATCCTTGTAACCGCCCCCGGTGCAAAACCTGTCCCATGCACCCTCCCACCACCACCTACTCCAGTCCTGTAACCCAGAAGGTGTACACGATCAAAGGCAGAGCCACGTGTGAAAGCACCCACGTGATTTACCAACTGACCTGCCTACACTGTGGTGCATTCTATGTGGGAATGACCAGCAACAAACTGTCCATTCGCATGAATGGACACAGGCAGACAGTGTTTGTTGGAAATGACGATCACCCTGTCGCTAAACATGCCTTGGTGCACAGCCAGCACATCTTGGCACAGTGTTACACCATCCGGGTTATCTGGATACTTCCCACTAACAGCAACCTGTCAGAACTCCGGAGATGGGAACTTGCCCTTCAGTATATCCTCTCTTCTCATTATCCGCCAGGCCTCAATCTCCGCTAATTTCAATTTGCCGCCGCTCATACCTCGCCTGTCTCTCAACAACATCTTTGCCTCTACTTCCCCCTCGGCTGACATCTCTGTCCAAACTCTTTGCCTTTACAAATGTCTGCTTGTGTCTGTGTATGTGTGGATGGATATGTGTGTGTGTGCGAGTGTATACACGTCCTTTTTTCCCCCTAAGGTAAGTCTTTCTGCTCCCGGGATTGGAATGACTCCTTACCCTCTCCCTTAAAACCCACATCCTTTCGTCTTTCCCTCTCCTTCCCTCTTTCCTGATGAGGCAACAGTTTGTTGTGAAAGCTTGAATTTTGTGTGTATGTTTGTGTCTGTTTGTGTTTCTATCGACCTGCCAGCACTTTCGTATGATAAGTCACATCGTCTTTGTTTTTAAATATATTTTTCCCGCGTGGATTGTTTCCCTCTATATAAACAAAGATGATGTGACTTACCAAATGAAAGTGTTGGCAGGTCGACAGACACACAAACAAACACAAACATACACACAAAATTCAAGCTTTCGCAACAAACTGTTGCCTCATCAAGAAGGAGGGAAGGAGAGGGAAAGACGAAAGGATGTGCGTTTTAAGGGGGAGGGTAAGGAGTCATTCCAATCCCGGGAGCGGAAAGCCTTACCTTAGGGGGAAAAAAGGACGTGTATACACTCGCACACACACACATATCCATCCACACATATACAGACACAAGCAGACATATTTAAAGACAAAGAGTTTAGGCAGAGATGTCAGTCAAGGCAGAAGTAGAGGCAAAGATGTTGTTGAGAGACAGGTGAGGTATGAGCGGCGGCAAATTGAAATTAGCGGAGATTTAAATTATGTGGTTATGTTTTACGGCTCATAGATGTTCAACCCCGCCCATGAACCAAGGACCTTGCCATTGGTGGGGAGGCTTATGTGCCTCAGCGATACAGACGGCCGTACCATAGGTGCAACCATAACGGACGGGTATCTGTTGAGAGGCCAGAGGAACGTGTGGTTCCTGAAGAGGGGCAGCAGCCTTTTCAGTATTTGCAGGGGCTACAGTCTGGATGATTGACTGATCTGGCCTTGTAACACTAGCCAAAACGGCCTTGCTGTGCTGGTACAGCGAACGGCTGAAAGCAAGGGGAAACTACAGCCGTAATTTTTCCCGAGGACATGCAGCTTTACTGTATGATTAAATGATGACGGCGTCCTCTTGGATAAAATATTCCGGAGGTAAAATAGTCCCCCATTCGGATCTCCGGGTGGGGACTACTCAAGAGGACGTCGTTATCAGGAGAAAGAAAACTGGCATTCTACGGATCGGAGCGTGGAATGTCAGATCCCTTAATCGGGCAGGTAGGTTAGAAAATTCAAAAAGGGAAATGGATTGGTTAAAGTTAGATATAGTGGGAATTAGTGAAGTTCAGTGGCAGGAGAAACAAGACTTTTGGTCAGGTGAATACAGGGTTATAAATACAAAATCAAATAGGGGTAATGCAGGAGTACGTTTAATAATGAATAAAAAAATAGGAGTGCGGGTAAGCATAGTGAATGCATTATTGTGGCCAAGATAGAGACGAAGCCCACGCCTACTACAGTAGTACAAGTTTATATGCCAACTAGCTCTGCAGATGATGAAGAACTTGATGAAATGTATGATGAGATAAAAGAAATTATTCAGGTAGTGAAGGGAGACGAAAATTTAATAGTCATGGGTGACTGGAATTCGGTAGTAGGAAAAGGGAGAGAAGGAAACATAGTAGGTGAATATGGACTGGGGCTAAGAAATGAAAGAGGAAGCCACCTGGTAGAATTTTGCACAAAGCACAACTTAATCATAGCTAACACTTGGTTCAAGAATCATAAAAGAAGGCTGCATACATGGAAGAAGCCTGGAAATACTGACAGGTTTCAGATAGATTATATAATGGTAAGACAGAGATTTAGGAACCAGGTTTTAAATTGTAAGACATTTCCAGGGGCAGATGTGGACTCTGACCACAATCTATTGGTTATGAACTGTAGATTAAAACTGAAGAAACTGCAAAAAGGTGGTAATTTAAGGAGATGGGACCTGGATAAACTGAAAGAACCAGAGGCTGCACAGAGTTTCAGGGAGAGCATAAGGGAACAATTGACAGGAATGGGGGAAAGAAGTGCAGTAGAAGAAGAATGGGTAGCTATGAGGGATGAAGTAGTGAAGGCAGCAGAGGATCAAGTAGGTAAAAAGACAAGGGCTAGTAGAAATTCTTGGGTAACAAAAGAAATATTGAATTTAATTGATGAAAGGAGAAAATATAAAAATGCAGTAAATGAAGCACGCAAAAGGGAATACAAACGTCTCAAAAATGAGATCGACAGGAAGTGCAAAATGGCTAAGCAGGGATGGCTAGAGGACAAATGTAAGGATGTAGAGCCTTATCTCACTAGGGGTAAGATAGATACAGCCTACAGGAAAATAAAAGAGACCTTTGGAGAGAAGAGAACCACTTGTATGAATGTCAAGAGCTCAGATGGAAACCCAGTTCTAAGCAAAGAAGGGAAAGCAGAAAGATGGAAGGAGTATACAGAGGGTCTATATAAGGGCGATGTACTAGAGGACAATATTATGGAAATGGAAGAGGATGTAGCTGAAGATGAAATGGGAGATATGATACTGCGTGAACAGTTTGACAGAGCACTGAAAGACCTGAATCGAAACGAGGCCCCGGCAGTAAACAACATTCCATTAGAACTACTGACGGCCTTGGGAGAGCCAGTCCTGACAAAACTCTACCATCTGGTGAGCAAGATGTATGAGACAGGTGAAATACCCTCAGACTTCAAGAAGAATATAATAATTCCAATCCCAAAGAAAGCAGGTGTTGACAGATGTGAAAATTACCGAACTATCAGTTTAATAAGTCACGGATGCAAAATACTAACGCGAATTCTTTACAGATGAATGGAAAAACTGGTAGACGCTGACCTCAGCGAAGATCAGTTTGGATTCCGCAGAAATGTTGGAACACGTGAGGCAATACTGACCCTACGACTTATCTTAGGAAATACATTAAGGAAAGGCAAACCTACATTTATAGGATTTGTTGACTTAGAGAAAGCTTTTGACAATGTTGACTGGAATACTCTCTTTCAAATTCTAAAGGTGGCAGGGGTAAAATACAGGGAGCGAAAGGCTATTTACAATTTGTACAGAAACCAGATGGCAGTTATAACAGTCAAGGGGCATGAAAGGGAAGCAGTGGTTGGGAAGGGAGTGAGACAGGGTTGTAGCCTGTCCCCAATGTTATTCAATCTGTATATTGAGCAAGCAGTACAGGAAACAAAAGAAAAATTCGGAGTAGGTATTAAAGTCCATGGAGAAGAAATAAAAACTTTGAGGTTCGCCGATGACATTGTAATTCTGTCAGAGACAGCAAAGGACTTGGAAGAGCAGTTGAACGGAATGGACAGTGTCTTGAAAGGAGGGTATAAGATGAACATCAACAAAAGCAAAACGAGGATAATGGAATATAGTCGAATTAAGTCAGGCGATGCTGAGGGAATTAGATTAGGAAATGAGACACTTAAAGTAGTAAAGGAGTTTTGCTATTTGGGGAGCAAAATAACTGATGATGGTCGAAGCAGAGAGGATATAAAATGTAGACTGGCAATGGCAAGGAAAGCGTTTCTCAAGAAGAGAAATTTGTTAACATCGAGTATAGATTTAAGTGTCAGGAAGTCGTTTCTGAAAGTATTTGTATGGAGTTTAGCCATGTATGGAAGTGAAACATGGACAATAAATAGTTTAGACAAGAAGAGAATAGAAGCATTGAAATGTGGTGCTACAGAAGAATGCTGAAGATTAGATGGGTAGATCACGTAACTAATGAGGAGGTATTGAACAGAATTGGGGAGAAGAGGAGTTCGTGGCACAACTTGAAAAGAAGAAGGGACCAGTTGGTAGGACATGTTCTGAGGCATCACGGAATCACAAATTTAGCCTTGGAGGGCAGTGTGAAGGGTAAAAATCATAGAGGGAGACCAAGAGATGAATACAATAAGCAGATTCAGAAGGATGTAGGTTGCAATAAGTACTGGGAGATGAAGAAACTTGCATAGGATAGGGTAGCATGGAAAGCTGTGTCAAACCAGTCTCAGGACTGAAGACCACAACAACAACAACAACAACAGATGCTTAACAGTAAACTATTGTAGCAGTACGTGGAGTTTCACCGACTAACTATTAATTAGGCTTATCGAAGGTTAAATAATAATGCACTGGCCATATAACTGTGTAATACTGGAGGTTGTGTAAAGTAAAAATTAAAGTACTGTGAAACACACCTGTTGGCTACATGATTTACAGTAGTGTGTGTTGGAATCCACAACCCATTTTTCAGCCAGTGTAGCAATGCAGTACGTCGACACCAAGGACAAGCATCAATCGACAAACAAAATAATTATAGCACGTGGAATTGCCACAAACAGCCGCGACTACAGGGCGAGAAGACAACGCAAAGTAAGTTGCGCATCACAACATTACCTCGCGCAACTGAAGCAACGGGAGTAAATTAACTGGTGGTGCAGATTGTGTTCTATACTTACGTAATTACAAACAGTAAAGTAAATGTCACTGCCAGACCCTGCTTACTTAGTAGCCTAATTTTATAACTACAGTTAATACAACTGCAGAACTGTATTTACCTTAGCTTATATTTCATTATTTTCTTCTGTTATGTGATCTTGTATATTATGTGTGCTTCTGAGTACAAATTACAGCATTGAATACATATGGGTTGTAGCTTGGCTATGGTTACTGCCATCCATTCTGTGCTATGAGTGTTACTGTGATTTGTTTATTTCTTGCTTGGGTGACTCATTTGTGGCTCGGTGTGGCAAACCATGAGGTTGGTGCAACTGCAGTAGATAGGGAGCTGAAAGGAAACTCTTTCAGGTGAAAGTAATCAGGTGGAGATGAAAACAGAAGCAAGTAGTAGTGAAATGTCGAAGGATTCCGGTACAGGGGACAGTAGCTTATCAACAGAGATGGGAAGTCTGAATGCAGTGTTGTCACCAATCATGGAGACGCTCAAACGTGATGTGTGCAAACTTATGTCTGATCTGTCCATTGTTGACATGCTAAAAACATTATTGCATGATAACAAAATATTATTGCATGACAACAAACAATTAAAGGAAGGTATTAAGTGCCAGAAAGAAGATATTAGGCAATCAGTAGACAACCAGAGAATATTATTGCAAGATAACAAACAATTAAAGGAAGATATTAAGCAATCGGTAGAGCAGATAAACAAATAACTGAGTGAGAAGATCGACGAGACTAATGAGTCTCTAAAGAAGCTGGCTGAGTCAAGTCATCAAAGGATAGTTGAACTTACCGTTCAGTTTGAGGAGAACATTGCAGTAAGTACTAAACATTTGGGAAGGGTAGAATCGGACGTCAAAGAAGTGAAGAAAGAACTTACTAAAAAGGTTGAGGTTTCAGACAAGCATTTCAAACGACTGGATGAGGAATTGAAACACTGTAAACACAGGATATCAGCTGTTGCACTAAACCCGGATGCTTACGCACAGTGAGTAGAAGAAGAGGTGTACAGTGAGCTAGGCAAGACTAAGGAACAGGTCGGTCAGGAGGTGGAGAACCAAATGAAATCACTATTACGTAATGGAAGCATTGCAGGAGGTAGTTTAATTGGTATACAAAATGATGTCTTTCTTTGTATAGGGAAGTTTAAGAACTTTGAACCGAATGGAAGATGGCGTCCCACAGATTTCCTAGATCAATTTAAGGGCATGTTACCTGAATTATGGGATGAGCAGAGGAAGGTACACTTTGTTGCAGCAAGATTGGAAGGTGAAGCTGTTACCTGGGGTATGAGGGTAGGTTGTAAGTGTACAACCTTTGCTGAATTTGAAAGGCAATTTTTGCAACAATACTGGTCGCGATGGAACCATAATGAAGTATGTAACAGTCTATGCCAAGGTAGAAGGTTTGAGAGAGGGTGTGACCAGAACTTAAAGAAATTTTTTCAAGATTATTATGAGAGGAACTGGTATTTAGATGAACCAATGGCAACAGAAGCAACAGTGTCCCCGATCATAAGTAAACTACCGACTGGAGTTCAGGGTAAGTTGCTAGCAGTCCCTAGAGACGACAAAGAGGCAACAAAGTCAGCTTTAGGACAATAGACACGATGTAAGAGTCATGAGGAACAGGAGGAGAAGATGATAGAAGAGTATCAGGGAACAGTGAATCCAATACAGATACCCATTCAAACCATAACAGTAGACATAATGGATGACATAGGAATAACAATAATAATAATGGCAGGAGACATTACGGTGGTTTCTGTGGCCATGGTGGGCACAGAGGACAAAGCGGTGGCTACAGATATCAGAGCTCAGGGCACAATGCATCAGATGACCAGGTGCGAAACTGGAAACATAGCAAGTGGAAAGAACATATAACATATTTAAGGGTGTAATCAACAGCCTATCTCATGCCTCGAGGGCAAACACCATGTGGAAAACTTTAAACTATACCACATTGAGCAAGATTGATGACTGACTAATATACTGCATGTGACATGACTGAATCTGTATATATGTCCGCTGCTGTTGTCCTTATGTACAAACATTCATTTCTGATTATTATGAGGTTTTATGAGGACACACTAATTGAGTGAGACTTAACTAGGATGTGTTACTGCCATGTGCAATATTATAATTTTTCTTCACTTTCTATCTGTTCAGTGTAGACTATATTTATTATGTTTCTTCCTTCTCATACATGATAAGGTTTGGGTGATTATTAGTGTATATAGATTGTGCTATCCAAAAGGTTTTTAATTTTTAAAAAATCCTTATTACACCTGCTTAATGATTGTGTACCGCTATTTTTGTATTATTCACCAGTTACTGAGTAGCCAATGTGTTTATGATGTCAGATAGAACACTGTAATGTCTACTGTAGTAGTAATAGGCTTTGAGTAGGTTGAATAAGCATTGCTAGGATGACACTGAGAGCGTCATTAGCCTATTTCATGCACACCAATGGACGGATTACCACGAGGCGAGAGTGGCGAGCAGACAACTATACTGCACATCTACCTGTCGGTGCAGATCCGACACTACAACCAATTTCAACCGTTTCAGTGCAAAGAATGCTCCCTTGTGACGCAGTGTTGTGAGTAGTGAAACAATTTTTTTTTCTGGATTTGACGACCTAGTGCTGATGGAGGTTCTCTAGTTTTTGTGCCTAATAGTGTCATCAGTGATCTGGAGTAGCAGTGAACAAATGTGGTTTTTTTGTCTCTTTCTTTCAGGGACCTGTATCTCATATATAACCTCTTGTATTTGTGAACCTTTCTATTTCAGAGACTTAATATTCTTGCGTCTTATTATATTAACCCTTTGTTTATCCACTGTATTGTAACTGTGTTTTGTGATACAGGTTGCATTGTAGGTAGGGTTATTTTATTATGTACATTTTCCTCTATTTTGACAACTGTTTACTTACTGTTCTTTATGTTACTATGATTGTGAGTAACTCATGTCTCGTCCACAATGTGGCAATGGATCTATACCAGGGGGATGAGGCAGTATAACCCCTCCCTCTGCACCATGTCATTAACCACTTGTGGGAGAAAATTCTCTAAATTTTCAATATTCTCTTCGACAATTCGAAAACATTTTCTTGTGGGAATGTAAGCTTATCACCATATTGCTGGCTTGGTTGCAGAGTATCTTTGCAAGCGGCTCCATTTTGCAGAGCTGAACATGGGCACAGAGCTGTAATGTTGTGCTGTGGGTAGCTCTACATGTGAAAGGCATTATTATGGAAGTTCAAGTATTGCTACAAGTGCTGTTACAGTGAAGTAATGAGATATGGAAGTGGATTCAGAGCAAAGTGCATAAAGAAGTAATTAAATACGAGCAGTGCCACCGATAATGTGCTCGAGTATCTGCCCGTTGCGTGTTGTATCGTACAACATCAATCATCCGCTTCGTGCTCCATCTCCGAGAATGACCTAATGTCAGTCACCAATATAGTTTACCACAAAAGAAAGCATTCAAGTGCCAGTGTCTTGTAGCGAGCGTTAGAACATGCATTCGGTCACCGTGGTTCTGCATCATCAACAATCAGCCGCGCCGCGGCGGTTACACGCACGCTCGTACAAGTGAGAAATGTGAACTGTAATTTAACTTTATGAACAGCGTTATATTATTACAAGTGTCAACAAGGTCTGGTACCACACACCTGTGTGTACATGACGAGTGTTACAAACTCTTCTTCGAATATTCGGATTCTGCAACATCAACGATCACCTGCATCGTGTCGGTTAGGCGCACGCTCATCCACATGATAATTGTGGACAGATAATCATCAAGAATGTGAAATGGCATCAACACTTATGAGAAAGTGAGCAGTGCAACCTGTGATTTTCTTATCGTCTCAGAATATAGTGGTTCATACCAGAGTGTAGGACAGTGTTGTGTTTAATGTTGAGTGGCTGCCCTTAACCCGCTTGCATATTTGGATAGATAAATTCAGGCGAGCCAGCAGCAGTGTGGAGCAGAACAATACGACCACCACGCGAGTGTCAGGTATGTGGTGTGGACAGGGCGCACGGCCGAAGCGAGAGCCAGTTTAAGGGACCCCCACAATTTGTACCCCCGGGCATGTTACAACCTCTGTGTTAGTTATTCAGCCTAACTTCTTGTCTCTACTGTTTATCATTCATGTTTTAACTTCTTTTTAAGACTACAGGACATGGCTATAAAAAAATGGGACTATAGCTATAAAACATACTAAACAACGTATATATGTAATTAATTACTGCCATCCTCAATATACTGCCCTCCCCCATCCCTACAATGCTCCATGCGAATTTTCCACTAACAAAAATAGTGCTGCAAGTCTTTCTCTGTGAGTTCCTTGATGATGAATGCCACTTTCTCTTTCACTGCTACAACGGGCTGAAATCTTGTTCCTTTTAATACAGACTTGACCTTAGGCAATAGATGAATGTGACATGGTGCTAGATCAGGTGAATAAGATGGGTTGTCTAACACTGCGATGCTGTACTTTGCTACAAACCTCTTAACAGACAATGTAGTACAATCCAGTGCTTTTTTTGATGCAGAAACTAAAGCTTGTTCTTCCACAGTTGGGGATGTTTCTTCCTTATTTTCTCATGCATTTGAGCAAGAAGCTCATGGTAGTAATGTTGATTAATAATCTGATCTTCAGGAACCCAGTGATTTGCTCATTAGGGCTTTTTTCACTAATGGTGAAGTTAAGCCATTTTAGTGCATGAATCGGTGCTTAGTTTCTGGATCATAAGTGAAAAACCAAGATCCATCACATGTTCTCACTCTTTTCAATAAATTAGGATCATTTTCAGTGGTATTCAAAGTGCAAGTACAAACATTTTCACACACTTCTTTTTGTTCTATCGTGACAATTTTTGGTACCAGTTATGCATGCACTTTTCTTGTGTCAATTCCTACAGTTTCAGCAACCAATGCAGTACTCAGCTGACAGTCAGATCAAATCAGATTACCTACTTTTTCGATATTTTCATCCGTTTTTGACGTTGAAGGATATCCTGGGCTTCAGTCATCTTCATTGCGTTCTCGGCCAACTTCGAAACACTTGAAACACAAAAACTCACATATGTGATAAATTGTCTTTTAGTAAAAGATGGGTTTCAGCAGTAGTTTTTCCAAGTTTAAGTGAAACTTCACAACTGTTCATTGCACTACTACACTCATGCTCATAAATTAAGGATCATGCTGGTACATGGTGAAACAACACTCTGGTGGGCAGTTTGCAGGTTTAAATCACTTCGGGATATGACCATGTGGTGCATTTGACTTGCAGTCATCACACGGTGATGCTGGCAGCAGTCCATATACACAGATGTGTGTTGGTGCATGTCAGAGTACGGTACAGTGAGTAAGTGCGCAGACGTTTTCAGATGTGCTAATGGTGACTGTGTGTTGAAAATGGCTCAAAGAACACATATTGATGACGTTATGAGGGGTAGAATACTAGGGTGACTGGAGGCTGATCAAACACAGCAGGTCATAGCACGGGCCCTCCGTGTGCCACAAAGTGTGATTTCAAGATTATGGCAACGATTCCAGCAGACGGGAAACATGTCCAGGCACTACAGTACGGGATGTCCACAGTGTACAACACCACAAGAAGATCAATATCTCACCATCAGTGCCTGCAGACAGCCACGGTGTACTGCAGATAGCCTTGCTCGGGATCTTACCGCAGCCACTGGAACAGTTGTCTCCAGACAGAAAGTCTACAGATGACTGAACAGACATGGTTTATTCACTCGGAGACCTGCAAGGTGCATTCCACTGACTCCTGGTCACAGGAGAGCCCGTAAAGCCTGGTGGCAAGAACACAGTACACGGTCATTGGAACAGTGGTCCTGGGTTATGTTCACGGACGAATCCAGGTATAGTCTGAACAGTGATTCCCGCCGGGTTTTCATATGGCATGAACCAGGAACCAGATACCAACCCTTTAATGTCCTTGAAAGGGACCTGTCTTTGACAGAGGAACTGTTACAGGTCAGGTGTATCAGGACATCATTTCGCACTAGTATGTCCACCTTTTCAGGGGTGCAGTGGGTCCCACCTTCCTCCTGACGGATTATAACGCATGGCCCTACTGAGCTGCCATCGTGAAGTAGTACATTGAAACTGAAGATATCAGGCGAATGGCGTGGCTTGCCTGTTCTCCAGACCTAAATCATATCGAGCATGTCTGGGATGCTCTCGGCCAATGTATTGCTGCACGTCTTCAAACCCCTAAGACACTTCAGGAGTTCAGACAGGCACTGGTGCAAGAATGGGAAGCTATACCCCAGAAGCTGCTCAACCACCTGCTCCAGAGTATGCCAACCCATTGTGCGGTCTGTGTACGTGTGCATGGTGATAATATCCCATACTGATGTCAGGATACATGCGCAGGAAACAGTGGAGTTTTATAGCACATGTGTTTCAGGACGGTTTTCTCAACTGATCACCAATACCGTGGACTTATGGATGTGTGTTGTGTATGTTCCCTATTTGTTGTTGTTGTGGTCTTCAGTTCTGAGACTGGTTTGATGCAGCTCTCCATGCTACTCTATCCTGTGCAAGCTTCTTCATCTCCCAGTACCTACTGCAACCTACATCCTTCTGAATCTGCTTAGTGTATTCATCTCTTGGTCTTCCTCTACGATTTTTACCCTCCACGCTGCCCTCCAAAGCTAAATTTGTGATCCGTTGATGCCTCAGAACATGTCCTACCAACCGATCCCTTCTTCTGGTCAAGTTGTGCCACAAACGCCTCTTCTCCCCAATTCTATTCAATACCTACTCATTAGTTATGTGATCTACCCATCTAATCTTCAGCATTCTTCTGTAGCATCACGTTTCGAAGCTTCTATTCTCTTCTTGTCTAAACTATTTATTGTCCATGTTTCACATCCATACATGGCTACACTCCATACAAATACTTTCAGAAACGACTTCCTGACTTTTAAATCTATACTCGATGTTAACAAATTTTTCTTCTTCAGAAATGCTTTCCTTGCCATTGCCAGTCTACATTTTATATCCTCTCTACTTCGACCATCATCAGTTATTTTGCTCCCTAAATAGCAAAACTCCTTTACTACTTTTAAGTGTCTCATTTCCTAATCTAATTCCCTCAGCATCACCCGATTTAATTTGACTACATTCCATTATCCTCGTTTTGCTTTTGTTGATGTTCCCTATGTGCCTATGTTATTAGCGCCAGTTTTGTGTAGTGCCACATTGTGTGGAACCACATTCTGCAATTATCCTTAATTTATGAGCATGAGTGTATTAATTTCACTTATCATTTTTCTGGCAAAACAAAATAATAAGTCTTACACAAATTAAGGCCATGGCCACAATGAAGTAGGTACCTGCATTTTGAAAATTGTCATCCCTCGACACCAAAAAATCCCTCCGATTGAGCCAGGCCACTTGGAGATGGCACTTCTGCAGTGACAAGAACTCCCTTGCCCAGTGTGCTTCAAGTCTCACAGACAAGCGCTATCCCCCAGACATAGTCTGCAAACAGAACGCCTGTGCCATTTCCCAACACAGCCCCCTTCGTCACCCAACTGGAACAGCTGAACCACACCCTTTGCCAGGGGTTTGATTACTTATCATCATGCCCTGAAATGAGGGACATCCTACCCGAGATACTTCCCACCCCTCCTAAAGAGGTGTTCCATCACACACTCAAATTCCACAACATCCTAGTCCATCCCTATGCCACTCCCAATCTCAACCCCTTGCCACAAGGATCATATGCCTATGGAAGACCAAGGTGCAAGACCTGCCCAATACACCTGACCAGCACTTCCTACTCCACTCCTGTGACGGGCTTATCCTTTCCCGTCAGGGGCCGGGCCACCTGTGAATGCAGCCACGTCATTTACCAGCCCTGGTGGAATCATTGCACAGCTTTTTATATTAGAATGACTAGCAACCACCTGTCCTCTAGGATGAATGGTCCATCAACAAAATACGGCCAAGAACAAAGTAAACCACCCTGTGGCCCAACATGTAACCGAACATAACATGCTCGATTTCAATAGTTGCTTCACTACCTCAGTCATATGGAGCCTCCCCTCCACCACAAGTTTTTCTGAACTGTACGGATGGGAGTCATCTTTACAACACATTCTCTGCTCCTGTAATTACCCGGCTTCAGCCTACAGAAAAATATTATCGCCACACCCTCCACTAAACCGTTTCCACCCCCTATGTCCTATCACCTCCTCCCCATTCTCATCTCTCAACCCCGTTGTTTGCCAACATCTCCCAATCCACCTGCCCACCTTTCCCCAATTCTGTCCTTTTTGCTCCATTTTTCCCACCTCCTTGTCCACAACCTCCTGACGATATATCCGTCACCTTTCTACCACACACTCCACAAGAGAGCGCTCCTCTTTTACCCCACCCTTACACTGCTATACCTTCTGCTCCCAGCTTCCCTGCCCCTTGAGACTCCTGCTTTAACCCATGTGATACCTGCATTCTGGTCCACACTGCAGGAGTTGGCAGTCATGTGTATGTGAGTTGTATTTGCTTGCTTGTGTGAATGAAAAAAGGTGTGTGTCTCTCTTTTTCCACTGAAAGCTGTGGACGTAAGTTTATGTGTAAGTGTCTTTTAGTTGTGCCTCGCTACATTCCATCTAATTATAATTTCGAGTAGTATCTACAGACAAATTTGTCTGACAGCAAGTGTTTTACTTTTAAAAACCATTCAGGCATATCCCTGTTTTAAAAAAATCTTAGAAGGTTTATCCAGTTGTTTCTTTTTTACCATGAATATGACTATTTATCATTATGAAGTATGAACAACCGATGTTTCTATTTCAACTTTGACACTTAGGCAGCTATGGGGAAGGTTCAAATGAAAAACTGCCTGTCAAAACTGTGGTTCAGATGGATAGAGCATCTGCATTGTAAGCAGGAGATCCCGGGTTAGAATACCGGTCAGGGCACACATTTTCAACATGTCGCCAATGATGTATAACAATGCCTGTTTGCAGCTAGGGTGTCAGTGTCAATTTAATTTTCATTTCAAATCGAAAAAGTTTCTCAGTTTCTCCTCGTCAACACCTTCTATTCTCTAGAAGAATTTCTATTCTTGTAATGTGTAAAAGGTGGTAGGTACTCTAATGCTACTCCAACTGCAGTTCTGGCTAAAATACTTCTCATTGCGAGGGATTCATCGTAGTATGGGAGTGAGATTTGCCTGAATTTCAGATGTGATGAAAATTTGGATGTTAAAATAACATGTTCCAACACAATGATGAGTCCTTTTAACAGCATATGTATTTTCCAAAAGCATTTACAAAGATGTGCACACACAAAGCGTTTTCTACAAACATGACATAAACAGTTTTCTACCAACACGACTGCATCATTTACATTGGCTAAACTGTGACTGACTCCAAGTGCTTTGCACCACTCAATATACCCCCTGTCTTAACAATTTATGTTCTTTGGCCTATTGTCAAAAACAATTGCATTTCCTGATTTACACACATCAAAAAAAGTTTTGCATCACCTCGGTTCCCAGAGTTCTGGAACCTGTACAGAAAATTGGAATAGAGATCAACATAAACATAATTTCTGCCCTTTTTATTGCTCATGAAAACCACACATTGCATGTTGTACCACCATACAGTGAGACCTTCAGAGGTGGTGGTCCAGACTGCCGTACACACCGGTACCTCTAATACCCAGTAGCACGTCCTCGTGCATTGATGCATACCTGTATTCGTCATGGCGTACTATCCACAAGTTCATCAAGGCACTGTTGGTCCAGATTGTCTCACTCCTCAACGGCAATTCGGCGTAGATCCCTCCAGAGTGGTTGGTGGGTCACTTCATCCATAAACAGCCTTTACGGTTCATGTCTGGAGAACATGTTGGCCACTCTAGTTGAGCGATGTCATTATCCTGAAGGAAGTCATTCACAAGATGTGCAATACGGGGTTGCTAATTGTCATCCACGAAGACGAATGCCTCACCAATATGCTGCCGATATGGTTGCACTATCGGTTGGAGGATGGCATTTGTGTATGGTACAGCCGTTACAGTGCCTTCCATGACCACTAGCAGCTATGTCAGCCCCACATAATGCCACCCCAAAACAGCAGGGAGCCTCCATCTTGCTGCACTCGCTGGACAGTGTGTCTAAGGTTTTCAGCCTGATCGGGTTGCCTCCAAACACATCTCCAACGATTGTCTGGTTGAAGGCATATGCGACACTCATAGGCGAAGATAACATGATGCCTACCCTGAGCAGTCCATTTCGCACGTTGTTGGGCCCATCTGTACCGCACTGCATGGTGTTGTGATTGCAAAGATGGACCTTGACATGTACATCGGGAGTGAAGATGCGCATCAAGCAAACTACTGTGCACAGTTTGAGTCGTAACACGACGTCCTGTGGCTGCACAAAAAGCATTATTCAACATGGTGACGTTGCTGTCAGGGTTCCTCTGAGCCATAATCCATAGGTAGTGGCCATCCACTGCAGTAGTAGCTCATGGGCGGCCTGAACGAGGCATGTTATCGACAATTCCTGTCTCTCTGTATCTCCTCCATGTCCGAACAACATCGCTTTGGTTCACTCCGAGATGCCTGGACACTTCCCTTGTTGAGAGTCCTTCCTGGCACAAAGTAACAATGCAGACGCGATCGAACCATGGTATTGACTGCCCACCCGTGGTTGAACTACAGACAACATGAGCTGTGTACCTCCTTCCTGGTGGAATGACTGGAACTGATCAGCTGTCAGAACCCCTCTGTCTAATAGGTGCTGCTCATGCATGGTAGTTTACATCTTTGGGCTGGTTTAGTGACGTCTCTGAACCGTCATACAATATCCACAGTCAACGTCTGTCTTCAGGAGTTCTGGAAACCGGGGTGATACAAAACTTTTTTTAACGTGTGTATAATGAAAAGTCAGTGATTTACAACAAACTGTTAGTACACTTTTAAAGACAATAAATGATGGTCCATTCTGAATACAGTTTTAAATACTGTTCTTTTGACTTTTGTGTGGAAGTTTGGTTATGAAGTTACAATAACAATACCTATCACAAATTCATTAATTATATCTTGATTTCACATTTGATTTTATGCCTAACACTAATTGAGGTACAGTACAAAATTCCAAAATGGAATTTCAGGTTAAAGTTCTGCATGATAATTTCGTAGTATCAAAATGACTGAAAATCAATAGTGTTTACTTCTGAATGTTCAAGAATTGTTAATGAAAAAGTTACTTACAACTGATCTAATTGGTTTTTCAGTATCGACATAATACATAAAGTGCACAAGTCACATTAAATACATCAGATGACTGATAAATCGTCCAAAAGTCTATCTTTTAGGTAAGTTGAAATGTAAGGATTTTGGTAATTAATTATTGGTTTAATGACAACACAGATATTTCTCCTAACATTTCAACAGGAATGTAGTAATGTAATCATGAGAATGAAATTCTAAATGTTGCTGAAATTTATGACAGAATGTTTATTCACAACATCAGGTATTCTATCTAATTACAACTTTCTGTTAATTACAGTTAAATGCTCTGAAATAATGTTAATGATGTTTATTTGGTATATAAGAGAATGATGCAGTTTAACTTGCTGACAGAAATTAAGAAAAACCATAACAACTTTTGTCCATTAGATATTGTGGACCGAATAAAATACAGTCTGCTAAACTTTTAGTGGTATTGAAGCATTCATTAACTACCCTATAAATAGTCCTATTACAATAGGAATTACTCACTCACAACTGTACATGTTAAAAAACGCTTATAAATGTCTAGCAAATAGCCATATTTAAAATTTAATTTGCGATGTGAATGGAAAATGACTTGTTCCATATCATTATGATTTGTCGTGCAGAATGATTCATGGAACATGAAACTAATTAACAAATTACTGTCAATTCCTAAACAGTAGTATTCTCTCACATGGAAAAAGACAAGATTCAAATTAAAAAAAAACATCATTTTTAATCTGAGTACTATCATTTTATTACTATTTACAATATTAAAATTATTGTCATTCTTTAAGTATTATTCTCTCTCACTCTTGTTATTACACTGAAACACACACACACACACACACACACACACACACACACACAGAGAGAGAGAGAGAGAGAGAGAGAGAGACGATACAATGTACGTCCAATTTTCAGACTTACCATAGTCCACACGTCTATCATCAATAACAACAACAGCAAGTTCTGTTCCTGAGTTTTTCAAACTCTCCAGTAGGCCACTCAGTTTGTATGGTTGAAACCTTCTATCCAATGGAATAACATCCTGTGGTGCGCTGATCGCCATTCCCAATTTTTTACCCACATCTTTCATTTGCTCACCAAATCTCCTTGAGAAAGAGACATATCATAAACACACAAACTAAATAAAAGCTTCTAAATTTTATTACAAAAGATTTATACTAAATGCTGAGGAATTACCATAGATCATCTGTGGAGATACGTGTACGATAATTGATAATCACCCAATTCTCCAGTGACCTGCTCCTTAGAAAAGGCTGTGCCTGCCATTTACCTCCATCTGGTTGAACCTTTCTTTCCTAGAATATGAGAATTCATCACATATTATTCTCACTAGTTATGAACAGAAAAGTTATGAACTGGCTCAGGCACACTTATATATATGAAGAGGAATGGAATCATGGAGAAAAGGTATAACTGTTTCTCCATAACTGGAAGAAGACTACAGGTGGTGATGAGTATGATACAATATTACAAATAATGGGTAAATTGAGAATGTTGTTCTGGAGAAACAGGGAAATTAAGTAATTTTACTGCAACTCCCATTGTCATGTGCCCAAGGTGGAAAATAAGGAACGTACTTTACTTTTTGAAAATCAACAAGACCTATAAATAAAATTTGCAGGAAAACACATTACCATAGTCCAGATAGACATGATGCCCACACCTACCGCAGTATTAAAAGTGTGGCGTCGATGGTTCGTATCGACCACGAAACTTAATATCTGTGAACTCTAAGTGCTCTGTCGAGCCTCCATCTTAACTTTACTTTAGTCAGTTCTTTGTTATACTTCACTCTGTACGGACACAGTGGCAAGTGTAAATACATATGAGCAACAACATATTTGGTAATTAAGTTTTTTATATCCCAATTACCGATTCCGTTCCCATAGTGGTGACCCTGCAGCTCGTTTGTGTTTCGTGTCTTCCGCGCCGGTGTTTATGCTACAGGTTATATGCACTACGCAATGACCACGCCAAACAATTGTTCAAATATTTGGAAGCACAACTCCACTCACCGAGTTTTGTCGTTTCTTCGCCAATGGCGTATTCATCATTTACGCACAGTGATTCGCATTCTCAACCAACACTGTGTGTAACCTCACTAATTTTCAATGGTCAATAACTATGCTTTTAGAGCAAACAATGGACTCAGGCTTTGTGTCACCGGATTATGACCATCCGACAGTGAAGTGTGAACTGAACAATATTTCGAATTGTGTCTCTTCAAATCGAGTGTTTCAAGAACAAAGTGATCTGCATTCGAAAACGTGTTTAGTTACCCACCGGCATGTTACATCAGTTACTGTCGGACCATGTGCAACACTGTCATTACTACAAACCGCACCATCTGGGCCTACCAAGCCGGCCTCTGACTTAGCCTCAGGTCAGCCACTACCCCAGAAGACACCGAAGCCGCCGTCGTCACCCCCTCCTGGTCACCTGCCGAAGCTATCGCCCTTATATGAGGACAACCCGGCAACGCGGTTCACGCTTGTCGAGCATCTGTTCGAGTTACATCATGTGTCTGACGACAACTCAAAGTTTCTCGGCCTCGTCACACACCTCCACAACCACTCGGATTTGATTTGTGACCTGCTCCTTTTGCCGCCACCTGCACCAAAATACGAGTTTGCAAAGAAGGCTATAATGGAACGACTTGCCTGTTCACCACAAGATTTAATAATCAAGATTCTGTACGACGAGCACCTGGGGGAACGCACCCCCTCACAACTCTGGCGCTGCCTTCGACTGCTCGTGAACGAGCATACCGTGCCTGATACCATGCTATGGGCTGGTGTGGTCTGCCAAACTACCTACCAATGTACAGATCCGTCTGTTACCACACTCGTTCGAGTCCATCAGCTCCTACATAAGCATCACTGACCAGTTGTATTTGCTGCTGCGACAACATCTGTCGGTTCATTCTACACCATTCGTCGGCACAGCCACCGCTGCATACCGACCTTCTGCCGGCATAGGCAGGGCTCACAGTACCGCCACCTTGTCTGCTTCTCCTGGCAGCATTGGCTCACTCTATCCACTGTCCGAGCACTCCAGGATCGCCCACGCACCTTACGTACCGGTCTATTTACCGGAACAAATCAATGAGGACAAGCCGCCCGCACTGTCACAGTCTCCACCTCCTCCTCACCCTTTCTGCTGGTACCATAAAGTGTTCAGCGACGACGCCAAGAAGTGCAGGTTGCCACGCCAACACCCAAACACCGAGTCCTGCGGGGAACCTAGCACGCGTCCTCTTAAATTACATTTCGTTCACTCGTCCGCCCCGCCGAGTGGTCGTCTCTATGCGACCGTCATTCCATCAGGTCTAGCTTTTCTGGTCAACACTGGTGCTGACATGTCGATCATACCTACTTCGATGGCTCCACCCGCTTCTTCACAGACAAAGTCACTTCTATGAGCTCTCAACACGTCGACAATACGTACCTCAGGCTCAGTAAAGGTTACGGTGACTCCATCTCCTTCTCTAAATTTTCCATGGGCGTTCTACATTGCCGACATCGATGAACCGATCCTCGGTATGGATTTTCTGTCTCATTACGAATTATCTCTGAACGTCATACAGGGTTCAGTGCTCCACCATCCTACGAACACTCACATACTGTGCACCTGCACTTATGTGCAACGCTCTGTTTCCACCGCAACATACGATATCCTACGCGAGTGCTCCGCCCTCGTGGGCAACATTGTGACCTCCGTTACTGACCTACTGTCAGAACACGACTCAGCGATGCAACTCCACCTGGGCAACAAGAAGCTGAAACAACCACTTACAGTGAGCTCGTCGCGGCTCGCATCTTGCTTCTGCAACTGCATTTCCATGGCACCGCCACCTAAACAAGATAGCTCGCCCAAGCCTACCTCAAACTCTCACCAGGTTAGTCCACAAACTTTACTTGCGTGTTACGTTCTAACCCCATCGCGATCGCCTCATCCAGTGCCATGTGTTTCAAACAATGCTGCTAATGACAGCAGCGTGCACATTGTGGCCACACCCACCTCTCAGACAGCTGCTGTGCGTGTTGATAAACATTCCCCCTCTCTCGCTCACTGGCCACATGACTCAGTGGCCATTGTGGCCCTACGTGTGATTCCTGCACTGCTCTCACCCGCTCGGTTGTCCAGTACAAGGTTAACAGTGGACAGTCGCCACCCATTCCCCTTTGCTCAGTGCTGCACGCGCACCCACCCCCTCCACGCAAGCGCACAACAAGAGACATGTGACTTTCGTGCTACCTGTCCCCACTTGCGCTTAACGGCTATGCCTCATCGCGCCCTGCTCGTCCGAAGACTCAGCACCGGGACGTTAACCAATCTTATGTGCATTTCTCAGTTTCTTCTGTCACTGATGGAATGACACACAAGATAGTTACCACTGTCGGCCCTCCTATTAGGCATAAGGTCTGACGCCTAAACCCTATCAAGTTGCGTGCGGCCCAGCAGCAGATTATGATCTTTTGGCGGCAGGTGTTCTGCAACCTCCAGACAGCAAATGGTCTTCGCCAATCCACCTCATCCCCAAACACGATGGATCTTTTCGAATGTGTAGCGATTACAGGTGCTTAAATGCTTGTACCGTCACGGACAATCCCCCAGTGCCAAACATCAATGACTTCACTCATATGTTATCAGATACCACAATTTTCAGTGTTATTGACTGCAAACACGCCTACCACCAGATTCCCATGGCGCAAGAAGATATTCCTAAGACAGCTATTATCATACCGCTCGGTTTATTCCAAAACCACTTCATGCCGAGTGGCTTAAAGAACGCGGCACAAAAGTGGTAATGTTTCATTGACTCTATCTTGCGACAGTTCGAGTTTTGCTTTGCTTCTCTGGACGACATTCTCATTTTCAGCAGCTCAGCGGAGGAACATGAAAATCATCTGTCTACGGTCCTCCAGACTTTGAACTCCAACGGTATCGAGGTCAACAAAGACGAGTTTCAGTTGCGCCAGGCGTCAGTCTCCTTCCTAGGTTACACCGTCTCCGCTGACGGAATAAAGCCTCCCAAATCTCATGTTACTTACAAACAGCTACGCCATTTCCTCGGCACTATCCATTACTATCCTCGCCATCTGCCTTCCGCCGCCGCTGTTGAGGCACCACTGATGGACGCGCCATCAGGCAAACAAAATTCCTGTATCAAACCCGTCTCTTGGACTGTTCCAATGCTGGAGGCCTTCAAGGCTCTGAAGACTTCTTTAGCTCACGCGGTGACACTCGCCCACCCGAGTTATTCATCACTACGGATGCCAGTGACATCGCGGTGGGGGCAGTGTTGCAACAACGCAAGGGCGACACGGTTTCTCCCCTTCATTTCTTCTCGAAGAAACTATCTACAGTTCAGAGAAAATACTCCGCATTTGGTAGAGAGCTCCTTGCTGTTTACGAGGCAATCAAACATTTCCGCCCCAATATCAAGGGATGTTCGCTTTTCGTCCTCTCCGATCACAAACCACTAGCAGAAGCATTCAGCAACCCACCTGAGGACACACCCACTTGTCGTTACCATCACTTTGATCTAGTTTCTCAACTCACAATGGACATCTGTTACATCAAGGGTGCAGATAACGTCGCTGCAGATTTCTTCTAGCGGATCAGTGCTGTTTCCCGCATTGTTGATCTTTCCGATCTGGCCTCCCCCCAAGCTTCTGATGAACATTCTCAGGCTCTCCACTCTCCTATGAGACCCGTAAACATCACTTGTTTTCACAAAGGCAAAACTTCCTGACGTTTCTGACGAGGTGCAATGTGATTCTTCAACCGGCAGACTACGCCCTTTGCTCCCATCCGGGCTGCGCCAACAATTTTTCGACACCCTGCGTAACCTAGCCCACCCAGGCGTTCGAGCCACTACACGTCTCATGCCAGAACGTTTTGTATGGAATAATATCAAACGGGACTGTCAAACCTCGGCGTGTTGCTTCGCTTGCCATCGCAACAAAATCAGCCGCCACACCTCCCTACCTCTGCTGCAGGACGATTCTGTCACGTACATATTGATCTGATCCCGCCTCTTCCTCCTTCGGAGGGCCATAGATATAGACCATTTGTCTCGCTGGATCGAGGCTGTCCCTCTCCCTAACGTTATCTTCCGAGATGGTAGCCAAGGCTTTCATTGGCGCATGGATCGCTCGTTCAAGTGCCTGACCACTCTCACCACCAATCAGGGTCGACAGTTCAAATCCTCCCTTTTCACCATCCTCTGCAATATCTGCGGTATTAAAAGAAATACACACTACCTCCTATAACCTACAAAGCAATGGGTTGGTGGAGAGATGGCACCGCACCCTCGAGACGGCCCTTCGATGCCACGATTGTCTCTGGTCAGAAGCTCTGCCGTGGGTGCTACTTGGTCTACACTCGACCTATAAACCTGACCTACAGGGGACTATATCCAAATTTGTTTCTGGCGAGAATCCGGTCCTACCGGGGGAACTTATTCCTCCCCAGGTTAGCGAGGATCTTCCCCCCTCACCAGATTTCATTAGCCAGATGCGCACACATTTTCAACAAATGTGTTTGCACCTGCCCATCAGTCACTCACCACCCAGAACGTATGTTCCCATTGAACTCTCTTACTGCTCCCACGTCAGGCTACTTGATGATGCAGTTAGGCAGCCTCTTCAACCTCCTTATCTTGTCCCCTAAAAGGTCCTGTGGCAGGGGGGACATGACTTTTGATATCACGATTAAAGACCACACACAGACAGTTTCTCTGTATTGCCTAAAACCAGCTTTCGTCGACCCTGATGGTCTCACACTGCCACAGTCAGACTCTGCAGGTGATCCATCCTTGATTGAGAACAAAGACGTGGTCCCATCAACCTCACCACACACCTCTTCCGCCGAAGACTGTTCGCCACCGTTCGCTGGTTTCCCGACCTCGCCCCCTGTCTCACCCCGAGCAGGTTTTGCACCCTCACCTCCAACGTCGGAGACACACACACCTACTATCAATTTGGCCTGCAGTGTGCCACCACACCGTGAAGCCGCACAGTGAAGCTCCAATCATTCCATATGACATTTGGGTGAATGCAAATGTTTCTTGCAGCTGTTGGGAGACAGTCTGAGCACATGCTTAAGTGAAGCATAAAGATATGTTTAATTAAGAGAAGTATCTATTTTATGTTACAGGTAGACGCCAGATTATTTGCAGTGTACAAATATTGACAGTAACACTGGCCCTTTCTGGTCTGAGCAATGTTTGGTAAAGTCAAGGGCAGTGTCACGGGGGATACACCAGTTCCTGTCAGATCACCAAAGTTAAGAACAATAGCTGTGGCCAGTACTTGGATGGGTGACTGTCCGGGTATGCTACATTGCAATTCCATACCTTTTGACAGTCTCTCATGAAGTGAGAGCATGCGAGATTGTTTCTAGTGATCTGTTCGTCAGATGGGGACATTAAGCTTGGCAGCCTCCTAGATGCTGTTCGAGACAAGTAGGCTATGCACAGGCACAGGCCTTCACCCTCTCCCTTCTGCCATCATTTCAACACAAACATGGCACTACACTACACACACACCATTTGAGTCATCTACAATCTACAGATACACTAACACACACAACTCTCATACTTCACAAAGGGGTTCTTCAGGGTCTGGCACCCATTCATACCATACAACATGCCTCAACACAGCTCAATTAGACCTTTACTTCCTAATATAATTTTGTTTGTTTTCTGTTTCATGTGGAGTTCACAAGATTGTGATAATGGGGCATCTTACGTCTCTGTGGATGCAGTGCTTTGCAGTGCAGGTCAACGCAGTCTTTTAACTGACCGCCAATGGCCACGAGAAGACGAGACCCACATTGTCAAGAGCCTCCCTGCATCTTATTACAATAATTAAAAATAATGGCAATTGAAATCTTTGTAACTGAGCTTGTAATTACTTCGATGAAAAGGTTTGGTCTCTGTCACGAATCGGTTGATGGTGGACATGATTCATTCACTGCTCATCATCATCATTTCCATTTTGAGGAATTGTGCCAACTTCCTGATCCATCTTCAAAGGTTATTGTTGAGCCTATGGAAACTCCCTTTGTTCACCCCAACTGACGGCAGCAGGCAACATGCCTGCTGGCCAATGTGTCACCATGTTTCTCCACCAACCATGCTGATCACTTGTGCTGCAGAGAGATCTTTGACTGTTCCAAGGTATCATCCCAAGGCCATGCCCTTGACAGCTCACCTCACACAACACCATGTGGCTTTTGACATTAGCTGCCACACTTCACCAGAGTTCATGTTAACAGCACGGGTTTGCATTTGTATTGAGTTTCCGTACTTGCTAGCAGTTTGGAATGTGAGAGGTTCTACCATGTCTCCCATGCTCCATCCTCAAGCTGTGTTTCCTCAAAGGCTTTTTGTCATGATTCTATACCCCCCCCCCCCCCCCACGCATGTCCATCCTCGGTATCAGCACCTGGATTCCTAAGTGCAGTAAAATGTTTACTGTGCAGTGAGGCCTAGTGAGTGCCAGAAGTACCAGGAGGCTTACATTACCATTTCATTCTCAGCCCCTTCGGTATCCATTTACCCCCAAGAGCACCCAGAAACATGTTTCTTTTGTCCGACACTGCTGACATCCTTCACCACCAGGTGAGTCCATCTTTGTCCTGATTCCCATTCCCCTGCTTTTATTTGTGTACACATTTCACCTATATGAACACTGTTCCCATGATACCTTACACTAATCCCCTCTTCAGTGTTTGTTTGTTCGAGTCACCAAATGTTGCCACACCAAATGCTGTAACCTGTTAATTGCTCTGTCCTGTTTAAAAGACTCCAACATGAGCAAGGGCTCCCCTTAATTCCAAAAATGCAAATTCATTATCCTATTCTTTAGTATTAGTAGTAGTTAAGTCTTCTGGAATAAATAATGCAAATCACCTCATGTGTTTCCTTCAGTGCATTTAGTTAATTGTTATTTATTCTTGCCATATTTGTGTAAGCCTGGAAACTTACCAGCCCTTAAAAGTGGAGTTAACATTAAGTCATTCCTTCATTGGTGACCCCTGAAGAGTCTTACTACCACATCATGCTGCTTTTTACTTTATTCATTTGGCATGCACTATGTGTTTCTGAGGGCAATTACTTTCCATTAGGTTGACAGTGCACATCATTCCACTCGCACCCCCCCACTCTCTGCTTGCACTTCTCATCACCACCCCCCACTCACACCCCCTACCCTCAGTGTACACCACCATTCTCCACCTGCACCCCTTTCTCAACTTGCGCCACCATTCTCATCCCACAACCTCACCCATCCACCACCCCCACCATTTGCTGAGTGGACTGTACACACCATAATACAGCCTTAGCACCACATGCTCAGACCCGTCACTGTTTTACCAGGCATCGTGCTGAACTCTCTCTTTTGCAGCAACACACAATAGATATTTCATTGATGGTCCACACTATGAGTGTCCTGATGTTATTGCCGCATGTCCCCAATACTGCAGCTGTCACACCCGACGAACCCCCAGCCAGCCCATTATTCCTCCCAACCCTGTGTCCAGGAGCACTTCAAGAGGTTTTAGAATTCCACACACACCTGACAGCACTAAAGAACAGCTTGGCTCTGATAGCCAACAGGGCCATGGGCCTCGTGCCAGCTCACCCAGCTGAACCTCCTCCTGCTCATGTGGCCACCCATTTGCCCCATCAACCAGTGGCATCCAGGCTTGTGGTTTGCTTCCATCAAGGCAGTTTTCACAGGGTGTTCTATCACGGGCAATACAACGAAGTTGAAGATAGCTGTTGGCACCTCCACCTGACCACCAATGTACAGGTTCAAGATGTCATTAAACACCCCCCACACCCCCCCCCCCCCCCCCCAACCATAAGGCAGCTACATTAAACTAAAAGAGCATATAATTTCCAGCTTCATACTTGCAACGGACATGCGATTTATTATCCTCCAAATGAGTGTAGTGACATGCGGCTATCTCTGTTGCTGAGTCACATCCAAGCACTCCCCAAACTGTGCGTCCTCCATGTAGGTCTGTTTCTAAACTGCTGGCTCGTCCACTGTCCTCTCCCCATGCAGGCTGTCCTGGCCTCACACACCCATTTATCATTAGGCGATGCAACCGTCTTGGATGACAAACTGTTTGAGACTCTGAATTCTTTCCCAGCCACGGCTGTAATGCATACCACTGGGTATCATTCCACCGATGCCACTGCCAGCTGCCAGCATGGTGGCTGTTCTCCTGTACCCACTGCCCCATCCCGAGCCTCCGTGCACGTCGCGTCAGTCACCCCCCCCCCCCCCCCCCCCACCATTAGTGACCTCCATCTAGCATCCCTGCCCCTGTCCTCTGCCAGATTATAGTGCACCCAAGCTCTGAGGTGGCAGCAGTTAGAGCCAGTGTCACCTGTGTACGCCTCGACCACCCTCTGCCAGGTACTGACCGCTTCCACTTGCACGACATCGGCCCCTGCCAGAGCAGTTCTAGCTTCCCCTTTGATGACCATCACAAACTTACTGCAGTGTGCTGGCCCCATTCTGGGCGTCAATTTTCTCAGCCATTACTTCCTACTGGCCAACTTAGCGAAGCATCATTTACGAGGCAGCACCTATGGCTGGTCTGTCAGCCATGTGTTTTGCCATGAAACAGCTGACAATTTTAGGCCTATCTGCTGAGCCCCTTGAAGAATTTCCCCTTCTCACCCCACCATTCAGTGGCTGCCAGGAATTACAGCATGGAACCGTCCATTATATTGGCACCACCCCTGGTTTCCTGCTGCCTGAAAAGCCCTCAGATCTCAGTTCTTCACTCTATTCCCAAAAAGAATGGTTCCTGGTGCCTGTGTGGCGATCAACATAAATTCTACACCTGCACCATTTCTGACTGCTACCCTACGACAGTGCCATCTCGGGAGAAACTATCTTCAGTAGGATAGTCTGTGCAAAGGCCTACAAACAAATTCTTGTTGCTCTGGTGGACATCAAGAAAATAGCACTAACAAGGCTCTTTGGCCTGTTTAAAAGTGTGTTAATGACATTCAGCTTCCATACTATACAAATCTTGCAGCAATTGTTAGACAACATCCTATGGGATGCAGCACTATATTCTGGCTATTTCAATGGTGTACTCTTCTACTCCCATCAAATGTCCACAGCTCATGGTCTAGTGGCTAGTCTTGCTGCCTCTGGATCACGGGGTCCCGGGTTCGATTCCCAACCAGGCTGGGTGTTCATGTTGTCTTCATCATTTCCTCCTCCTCCTCCTCCTCATCATCATTCGTGACAGTGCTCAATTGAACTGTGCAGAAGTTGTGACTTTGTACAGGCACTGATGACCATGCAGTTGAGCACCCCACAAACCAAACTTCATCATCATCATCATCATCATCATCATCATACTCCCACCAACATGTTCAAGAACCTACAGAAAGCTGAGGTGATCCTCAATGCCGAAAATTGTGTTTTTGGGACAAACAAGGTGGAATTTCTCAAGCACTCAGTCACTGCCCCAGCTTCTGCTTCCTCTCTGAGAAGGTACAACCAGTAGCAACAGCATCCGGCGTTTTGTAGGCACGGTCAATTTTTTCTGTCAATATCTCAAGGATGCTGCCACCCCCAACTTTGTGATGGTAAAAGAAAGATAAAAAACAGCTTCCTTGGACACATGCCATGATCAAGAGCTTTGAGAGGACAAAACAAGACCTCACCAATGTTGCTGTTTTGCCCCAAACCCACCCTACTGCCTCCCTTGCAATATGACCCAATCCTACCCTACTGCTGCCCTTTCAATTGGCACCAACATGAGCCACACAAATATTGGACCCATCCTGCAGAAACATGTGAATAACATCTGGTTACTGCTCACCTTCATTTCTTCCAAGCTCTCTGATGTACAATGCTGCTGGTGCGCATACGACTGTGAGCTATTCATAACCCATGAACCCATTCAATATTTCCAACCTTCAGTGTAGAGATGCATCTTTAGTAACTTTAGACACCACCATTCCATCACAATGGCTTTTTGTAGGAACGACATATATAAGATCTCACTCCTACAGTTTATACTAAATGAGTACATTGCATAATTCACTACCAACATCCAGCATGTCACCAGCATTGACAACGCTGTGGCAGATTGCCTTAGCCATTCCTGTGTCATCATCCACCTCCTAGATTACAATACTCTTGCTGCTGTTCAAGAGGGTGGCCCCTTCAGGAAGCTGAGTCCGGGCTCAGCCTGCAGTTAATAGCAATACCCAGCACTGACCACTAAATAAGGTGCAACATTCTTGTAGACCCTTCACAACCTAACGGTTCTGGCAATCGCTCCAACTCCTTTCTCCCCTCCACCTTCCAAAAATGGTCCCTGACTGTGTTCATGGCCTTGCACACCTGAGTGTCTGTGCATCTGTCACCCTTACGATACAATATATCGTCTGGCCAGCATTCAATGTGACTGGAGCAACTGGATCCAAGCATGTATACTGTGCCAGCACACAAAGGTCAGATAGCACAACATGCTCCTATTGCCACCTTCCCTCCACACCATCAGTTCACACACATACACCTTGATGTCATCCACCCACTATCTTATTCCATTGGCTGTCAACACCTGTTGACAACTGTTAACCAATTTATGTGCTCTCCAGAGACTACTCCAATCCCTGATATTTCAGCCAAAACAGTGTGCACAGCCTTCATTTGGACCCGGGTGTCCTGTTTTGGATGCCACTGCAACATCTCTTCAGATCGCAGGTGCCAATTCCCTCCTACATTCTTCCATGTAGGACAGACACCTGTGGCTATACCCACTGCCCTTACAGCTATCAGTTTTTTGCCAAATGCATGGTGGAATGGTTCAACCACAAATTTAAAGCTGTAGTTACGTGTTATTTTTTCGAATGATCTGTCACTGGTACTTCTCGACCTGTGGATTGCACATAAAGCAACCAGTGAGCCCCACTTCTTCCTGACAGCAATGTCCCAGGTTCCACGGAACAGTTCCAAGGCACACAGCCCAGCTGTTAACAGTACCACCACAATGTCACAGCAACCACTGCACCTTCACCTACCACAATCTCACAACATGTACTCACATCACGCTTCGGGCAAATGCATACGAGCCACCGCTCCACCCAAAGTACATTGGCGTACACTGTCTCCTCAGACAAGCTCAACCCAGCCTGTGTCATTAAGCTGCCCCCAGCCAATGAGCACCATACCGTTGCCTCCTATGGCTGGCCCCAGTCACAGTGCCAATAACACCATACCAAAGGTGATGCACGCCAGAACGCTACAGGGTGGTGCCACCCGATGCTGCTTCCAACACACTGCCAGCTGACACTACCCCCAACACTGGCCCCAACTCATTGTCTGTCAACTACCCGACCACCACACCTCCCAGTGGCTGGGACCCTGATGCCAAGACTAAATAGCTGTTTTCACAGCCTCTAGCCAAAAAAGACACTGCACCTACCCCACACAGGCACCTGCTATCCCTGACATGGAGTAGCTGCCACAGCTGCTATTCCCAGAACAGTTAGAACAGTGATACAATGTGATATAATTTTACACGCACTCTGCACCATGTACAGGAATTACCCAAGACCCTCCTCTCACCGGAGACTACAGCACTTGCACTGGCACAGAAATGGCAACCTATGCACGTGCCCCTTAACACGCGTGGTCCTTCTTCTACATCGCAGCAGGCGCTGCGCACCTCGGAGTGCCTGACAGGTGGCGCCATCCTCCACCACTTCCTGACCCACACAGCTGCTTCGAGATGTCACCCAGCAGGCACCCTCAGTCAGTTTCAAGCGTCTCTCTGCTCTGTTAGCACCAGTGTTTCCCCTCACAGAAGAGGGAACGTGTGTGGCAACTCTCTTTGTTTGCCTCTACTGACAGCAACAAATGACACGCCACATCAGCCAGAAACCAGTGATCAGTGAAGCTCCTGTTGGTCAACGTGTTTCCACATTTCTCCAGCACCCGTATTCTGCCACAAATAGATCTTTGACTGCCACACTTCCCAGGAGTTTTGGACTCACAATTATCTCTTGTGTAGTCTCTGTGCCTGCTTCAATGAGGCAGCATCTCCTGTCCATGCTCTCGGCACCTTGCCTCACGCAATGCTGCGGGGCTTGTGTCATTAGCTGCTGTACTTCACTAGAGTTCACCTGAATTCAACTCCCCACAGTTCAGGAAATGTGAGAGGTTCTACTTCATCTCCTGCAGCCCCTCATCACGCTAATTTCCTCAAAGAATTTTTGTTACAGTTTTATAAAGGCTGATGCCAAGATGCCTGGTTCATCCACCCCCCCCCCCCCTCCCCATCCCACCCACTCCCCCATATCAGCATCTGAATTACTAAGTGCAGTAAGGTGTTTTCAGTACAATGAGGTTTAGTGAGCACCAGATGTACCAGGAGATTCACATTACTGTTTCATCCCCAGCCACTTTGCTATCCCTCTATTGACAACTGTGCCAAGAAATGTGTTTCTTTTCTCAGACTGTGCTGACTCCCTTCACCACCAGGCAACTCCATCTTCATCATGACTCCCCCCCCCCCCCCCCCCCCCGCCCACCTTTTTTTGTGTGTCCATATTTCACCCATACGAAAACTGGCTTAACAATATCGTGCAGTATCATTTCCCATTCCTTGTAAGTAATCCACATCAGTATTGTGCAACCATGAAAATATTAAACTGATGGTTCAGAAGTAATCACACCTGTCACCATCAGCCTTCTTCGTAAATAGAATTATTACTCTCTTCCTGAAGCCTAATGAACAGCCTTCCTGCTGTGGTAACACAGGTTCTCAACAGATCACTGAAGTTAGCACCGTCAGACTTGGCTAGCACTTGGAGGGGTGATTGTCCATATTTGCTGAGAGCTGCTGACAAACTGGCTACACTCAACCCTTATGAGGCCAACTGAGGAGCTACTTCACGAGAAGCAGCCACTTCAGTCATGAAATCTGACAACAGTTGGGAGAGCCCCTCCATATCCACATCCAGTGATCCCTATTGGCAGAGGATAACATGGCAATTGGCCGGCACTGCTGGGCCTTCTGAAGCCTGTTCAGACGGAGAGAAGTCCTGATGTCTGAGGGTATTTTGCCTGTCTCGTATATCTCCCACACCAGGTAGAATAGTTTTGCCGTGCCTGGCTTTGCCAAGAGTGTCGTCTATTCTAGTGGCTTTGTTTTGGTTGAGCTATTTTGGAGCTCTGTTGAATTCTTCATATTGTATATTATGCTTCTTATCTTTATCTTCTTCCTCTTCTATTTCTTCAATACTGTTTTCAAGTTAGATTTTCTTGTAGGGGCCCTCTATACAGGTTGAACATTAATAAAACTGACAAGCTGCAAGTGCGGATTCCTGACTGGCAATGGAGGAAAAAGAGTCTGACGAACACATGTCCGGAAATGCATCGTTGCCACAGTAGATGGTGCTGACAAATGTCAGTTCCTTTGACCACATGCCATGTATTCTTTGTGTATTATGTATTGTGAGATTGGTGCAGCATACTGTAAGCAGTGGAATGGTTCAGTATCCATGTTAGGGACAAGCCAAGATGATGTTTGGGTGTGGCCAAGCCAATGGAGGCAGTCGAGAGGCTGTACCGCTATACCAAAACAAGTACCCTCACACACACCAAGCACGTCACACAACATTTCAAGCCCTTTTTTGGACATTTCCGTGATCATGGGTCTTTTCAGACAGATGGACGTCCAGGGAGGCAGTGTACTGAGCGTACACCAGGCTTCGAGGACTGGGTTCTACAGGATATTAAGATGAACCCTAGTACAAGCTCCAGGAAAGTGGCCCACCAACATGGTGTAAACCAAAGTATGATTATGTGTATCCTGCATGACAACCACTACTATCCAAATCACCTGCAATCCCATTGAGGCCACTTTGAACATCTGTTATGACGTGGATGCGAAGAGTTCTGTACTGTGTTCTGGGACAATTTGTTGTAGTTAGACGCTGACCATACATTTCAGGACACATGTTCATAGGATTTTTTTCTTCCATTTCCAGCCAGGAATTCGTCCCTGCAGTTTGTCCATTTTATTAATGTTCACGGAGTATAGTGCTTCCATCTTTCCCCTTTCCCTTCTTTTATCAGTACTGGCTTGCCAGCTGAGCTCTAAATATTTGCTCCTTTTTTTCTCCAAAGGTCTCTTCCTTGGTATCTACCTTTCCCTCATTATAAAGGCTTCTACATCCATGCATTTGTCCACTTGTCATTCCTGCTTAACTATTTTGTACTATTTGCCAACCTCACTTTTTGAACATCTGTATTCCCTTTTGCATACATCATTTGCTGCATTTTTATATTTTATCTTTTCTTCAATTATACTCATTATCTTCTCTGCTGTCCAAGGATTATATTAGGTCATGCCTTTTTACCTATGTGATCCTCTGCTGCCTTATCTGTTTCATCTCTAAGATCTACCCATTCACTTTCCATTCTATTCCTTTCCCCCATTTCATTCCAACATTGTCTGATGCTTCCCCTGAAACTCTTAACAACCTCTGTTTCCTTTAGTTTATCCAAGTTCCATCCCCATATATGTTTTGAACTTCCATCTATCATAGTTTAGGGGTGTATCAAACTCGTAGATGGTACTTCCAATGCTCAACTCAGTAAGCATGTAATCACAATAACATTAAAATACCAAGAGGTAGTGAAAGTGGACTAAAAGCTCATATGCGCATAGTTCAATCCCAGTATAATGGAAACTGATGCCAGACATTAGACTATCCAACATTCCAGTTTCGTATGGTCACTATTGCAATTGCAGTATTCACTCAATGTATGAATTTGGACAGATGATAACACATAATTTTTTACACTTTAAACATTCAAAGCAGCACACTAAATCTATTAACATCAGTGACGGTCTGGAAATCATTATTTTCAAAATTTGATCAAGTCATCCAAAATAAAAGGATATCTAGCACAGGTAAATTAGAAAAATGTACATAACAGCTGATAAATTTGTAAAAATTTAAATTGTATTAAAGTTAAAAAATTAGTGGGAGGTTTAAATATTGAATTCTAAATTAGCTAAATTCAAATAAAGGACAGAAGAGAGCCACCTCCTATTTCCCTGCCTTTATAGTAGGTTAGTGATCCATATTGTTGACATGGATAGTCAACGGAAAAGTGAATTGGATATCACACAGTAGAATGTTCAAGAACAGTGTGTTGACTTTCTCCACAAATGTCTAACAAATGTCTATACCATAGATGAATTCTTGAACAGGAATAAACAAATCTATAAATATAGTATATGCATTTTGTGCCATTTAAGATAATGGGGTAAATAATAGAAATATTAATCCCTAACTCTGTATTGTAATATATACATATTAAAAAATCTTGTTTTATAGTGCATGTCTTGTGCACTTGACACGTTCCACATCATAACGGCTACTGTACTGTGCAACTGATCAATGGAACATGCAACCAACCAACCAACTAACTAACTAACTAACTAATGGCTCCAGGATATCAAAGGAATTATCTAGTCCGAAAACTTAACCAAACCATTACTGTCACTTTTTATGGACAGAATGCAAGCAGCAATGTGTTCAAAGTAATAAGGTCTTTGTAACTGTCAATGATTCAACAGCTGCTAAGGACAGCATGCTAGAAGTGTTTAAATTTAATGAATCGTGGCAAGAGGCTTACCCCATAACACTGTTGTATGAACTTTGATCTCCATAACTTACAGACAAAATGGTGTGTGAGACTCTTTGATATGGAAAATTGAAAGGTGATATACAGTGTGGAAGACTGTTTACCATTGTTATTTCGACTGCAACTTTCAAGAATTGTTTGAGACTAATTAGAGGGACTACATCTCTCCCTGTAAAAGTCAGTGGGTTAACTTGTAACAATATTGATTACTCTTAATTTGTAGATGAGTTGTATTTCATGTTGCTTCCACAAATAGGGGGGTATATGTCTTATAAGTATAATAACACATGAAAAATTCTATATCATTGCTGGCAAAAAAGGTTTCAAACTATAAACTATATTTTCTAAAAATAGTCACAGTACTGATGAAAGAAAGTTAACTAACAATAAACTCGAAGAAACTGGTCACAGTATCAGAAGTGAGATTGTTACTTTAACAGCATCCAACTCAGTCATTCCAGCTACAATTTGTTTAATGGAAATCTTAACTTAAATAAGCTGCAGTATTGGCACACATGACAAAAAAATTCAGGTAAGCTGCAACACAGATGACAAGTCGAGGGAAGAAAGCACAGAAACATTCATTTTACTCAAGTTTCCTAGAATTTTCAACACCAGAAAAGAATTTATAAATGGACTTACATTAGCATACATTATTTGTGGTGCATCCAAAATTCTTGCATTGACACTTTCAAACTGACTACTGACCGAAATTCCAAATTCCTGGATACCGGGATCACTGTTGTAGTCTGCTTGACGAATCTAAACAAAATGAAAATGAACAAATGTAAAAAAGCATAGCTGCCAACATGGAAAAATAGATTTTCACACCTCATGCCATGCAGGTTTCTCTTCCCTCAAACAGTTTATATGAATCTAATGAGATTTACCTAAAGAATACAAGACAATGGTCCATTTTAATTTTAAAAAATTGAGGTGAAATGTGTTATATCTAATGAATCACACAAAAAAGATATTTGAAAATTCTATAATGTTTAAGGTACGGCAGTACTGTATTTACGTGATTATAAGACTCGGTTTTTTGCCAAATCTGTCATTCGAAAAATACAGGGTCATCTTATATTCACATATTAAACTGTTGCTGCTGAGATTAACATTTTTAGGTTGTTTAATAGACTATTATACACGTCAGCGTTCATTTATAGATGAAGATTTGTTTATCGAGGGCACATGCAGATTTATTTTGGAGAATTCATAAGGGCAGGACTGAGCAAACAATAATCGCATTCACACAAGTTTGAGATTTCCCAATATGCCGAAGCTCTTGATACAGTATTGAGCATAGATGTTGCTCTAACTATCACGTGACATTTGGCTGATGGGGCACTAGTTCAAGAGATACATGAGAAACTGTGAACTAACCACTAAAATAATCTATTGCACTGCTTAAAATTTGAGAATTCTGTGAAACACAGGAGGAAATAGCATTAAAATCTATCATCTTACAAACAGTTGTTACATTTGAACACGATTGCAACAAAAGTTCTCATACATGTATGGATTCTGAGTATAAACATTAATACTGCTATTTAAGTAAAGGTAACACAGAAAAGCGAAAATGTTGTCATTCTGAAAACACTACTTGATTCTGAACCAAGATCAATACTTAATTTTATTATGAGAGACTGTAATGATTTACTATGTGAGTTGCAAATGAGAAATTTGGTTCCTGTTCATGTATTAGAATCCCAGGTAAAAATGTTACAAGCTTTTAACCAGCTTTAGAACATTATGGTGACCTTCGGATGAAACAAAAAGGAAAATTAATCCAGAATGAAATGCTAACGAAGTAAATCTATCAAATTAAACTGACTGTAATTGTTAATATAACTGACATTATACATGTAATGGTATTTAAATATGTCTGCTTGTGTCTGTATGTGTGGATGGATATGTGCGTGTGTGCGAGTGTATACCTGTCCTTTTTTCCCCCTAAGGTAAGTCTTTCCGCTCCCGGGATTGGAATGACTCCTTACCCTCTCCCTTAAAACCCACTTCCTTTCGTCTTCCCCTCTCCTTCCCTCTTTCCTGATGAGGCAACAGTTTGTTGCGAAAGCTTGAATTTTGTGTGTATGTTTGTGTTTGTTTGTGTGTCTATCGACCTGCCAGCGCTTTTGTTCGGTAAGTCACCTCATCTTTGTTTTTATATATGACATTATACATGTTTAGAGACTTTACTGGTCTCATACAAGTATGATTTTATGAATGTAGACTAAAGCAGAGAGTGAAAATCTGTTCAAAAGCCAGAAATTCAACCCAGATCTCTTGCTTACTAGGCAGCTGCATTACCTAGTAAGTCACCTCGGCACAGCGTTTCACACAACTGCGTAGATTACCCTGGCATGCCTCCCTCCATGATCCAAATTCTAACTGCCTCTCCAGTCTATTTTAAATTTCCCCTTACACACAAACAGACTTGCTGAGGCTCTCTATGTTCTGGAATAGCACCTGAGCACTCACTGTAAGTGGAGGGTCCAGCCTGAAATCCAGGTGCACGTACTAATACAAACGAAGTGGCACAATTTCAGACACTTTATTGGTCTCATACATATATGATTTTAGCAATATTATTAAAAGGATAGGAAAGTTGCTACTCGCTACCAACAATGCCCTTGTCAATGCAGCAGCAGTGCATGATGAGAGAGGCAGTTGGGTGGGGGTAGGAGGAGGCTGGGGTGGGGAGGGGGAGGGAGAGCAGAGTAGGCATGGGGGATGGTGAAGTGCTGCTGGGAGCATTCACGGACAAGGTGGAGAGAGGGTAGGGCAGCTAGGTGCAGGCAGGAGGTCACACAGAGGGGCAAGGGAGAGGTTGGTGGAGGGGAGGGGGGGTGGAGATAGCAGAAAAAGAGAGAAGTAAAAACACTGGGTGCGTTGGTGGAATAGGGGACCACATAGTGCAGGAAAGGGAAGATATGATTTTATGTATACAGACCAGAGTGGCAAGTGAACATTTGTACCAATGACAGGAATCGAACCCGGGTCACCTGCTTACTAAGCAGGTGCATTAGCCACTAAGCCACTGGCACAGCAGTTCACACAACTGCACGGATTTCCTTGGCACCCCTCCCTCTTTGATCCAAATTCTCATTGCCGCCCAAATCCACTTTTAAATTCCATCTTACACATGAACAGAATTGCTGAGGCTACCCATGTCCCGAAACAGTGGAACAACAGAATTGCTGAGGCTATCTATGTCCTGGAACAGCACCTCACCATCTAATGACCTTTCATTTGTTTAAGTTCCTGCACTGGGGTTTCAGGCTGGATCCAGCATTTACATTCAATGCTGAGGTGCCATTCCAGAACATGGAGAGCCTGAGCAATTCTGTTCATGTATAAAGGGCAATTTAAAGCAGATAGGGGTGGCAGTGAGAATTTGGATTGAGGAGAGAGGCATGCCAGGGCAATCCATGCAGTTGTGTGAAGCGTCATGTGAAGGTGGTTTGGTGGCTAATGCACCTGCCTAGTAAGCAGGCCAGTGTTCGACACCTGGCATTGGTACAAATTCTCACTTGCCGCTCCAGTCTATATACATGAAGTGTTAACATAACAATGAAAATAATAAATTTTTGACAATATAATGTAACTGGATAGAAAGTAAGTCTACTCACCATATATAAAAACAGGTTTTACACATAAGCAAGCTTTCGGAGCCAGAGACTACTGGGATTCTGTGTGTTCTTTCTGAACTTTACCCCTTATCCTAAATCTCCCCAGTCCTTTTCCTTCACCCCTTTCCCCTCCTCTTCAACCCTTCTGCCAAAAGAAGGAGCCTCTGGCTCTGAAAGCTTGCATACATAACACCTTTTTTTTATATGTGCATTCTCCTGCCACCACTTGGAGAGTGGAGTTTTTCTTTATCCTTTTACATTATACTGACTGTAATTGTTTTTGTTTGTTTGTTTGTTTGTTTTGTTTTGGGGTACAAAAACAGCTGGAGTCATATGTGCCCTCTGTAATTTTTGTGAGAATAAATTGCAGCACCAGGAACCATTGTGAATATAACACCAACAGATATCAGTAGATCACGGGAGGAACGAAAGTTCAAGAATTGGGCAGAATTGCGATTCTGATCTTTTATGTATATCTTAGTGGCTATTGTTACATGTGACTTGCACCCTAGAAAATATTTCAGTCCTTGTTTCACAGTTGCTCAAGCACAGAACTGTGGAAGTGTTGGAGTGGTAATAGTGATAGCAGCTTGGCTGAGAACTAGATGAGTGCGGGGAGAGGAATAGTGAGTGGAAAAGTAACTCATTTTGCCAACCACTGGAATGTAAACTACATTCTTTGGCTTTTCAGGAACATCTGCCACATTTAAGCTGCAATTTGCCTGAATCAATTTGTAGACTGAACTGACTTTAAAATTGGACAAATATCAACAATAGTATTCATTTCTGCAGGAGACGATCAAGTCTAGATAGGAACAAGTGGAGTATTTTGTGTTTTGGGCTACAATGATGACAATGCTCACCGTGACCTATGCTGGGAACAAAAGAGTATATACCAGCTGCTAGTTCTATATAGCCAATGAGAGAGAGTGACAAGCAGACATCATGTTTGCAGGAAGCATGTGACAATGTAACATTCTCACATTAGTGTAGAAGTGAAATCAGATACATGTTTGGTTAAAAACAACTGTGTAGTCAGGTCCAAAGGTAACCAAAATCTCAGAAATCACAACATATTCGGAAGATGTAGCCAAACATTTGTGACACCGAAGACATAAATTTCACAGCTGTACCTTTATGATGATGATGACAATGATGATTGACACCTCAGACACCAAGGTTGTTGTTGTTATGGTCTTCAGTCCTGAGACTGGTTTGATGCAGCCCCTCCATGCTACTCTATCCTGTGCTAGCTTCTTCATCTCCCAGTACCTACTGCAACCTACATCCTTCTGAATCTGCTTAGTGTAGTCATCTCTTGGTCTCCCTCTACGATTTTTACCCTCCACTCTGCCCTCCAATACTAAATTGGTCATCCCTTGATGCCTCAGAACATGTCCTACCAACCGATCCCTTCTTCTGGTCAAGTTGTGCCACAAACTTCTCTTCTCCCCAATCCTATTCAATACTTCCTCATTAGTTATGTGATCTACCCATCTAATCTTCAGCATTCTTCTGTAGCATCTCATTTCGAAAGCTTCTATTCTCTTCTTGTCCAAACTATTTATCGTCCATGTTTCACTTCCATACATGGCTACACTCCATACAAATACTTTCAGAAATGACTTCCTGACACTTAAATCTATACTCGATGTTAACAAATTTCTCTTCTTCAGAAACGCTTACCTTGCCATTGCCAGTCTACATTTTATATCTTCTCTACTTCGACCATCATCAGTTATTTTGCTCCTCAAATAGCAAAACCCCTTTACTACTTTAAGTGTCTCATTTGCTAATCTAATTCCCTCGACATCACTCAGCTTAATTCGACTACATTCCATTATCCTCGTTTTGCTTTTGTTGATGTTCATCTAATATCCCCCTTTCAAGACACTATCCATTCCGTTCAACTGCTCTTCCAAGTCCTTTGCTGTCTCTGACAGAATTACGATGTCATCGGCGAACCTCAAAGTTTTTATTTCTTTTCCGTGGATTTTAATACCTACTCCAAATTTTTCTTTTGTTTCCTTCACTGCTTGTTCAATATACAGATTCAATAACATCGGGGAGAGACTACAATCCTGTCTCACCCCCTTCCCAACCACTGCTTCCCTTTCATGTCCCTTGACTCTTATAACTGCCATCTAGTTTCTGTACAAATTGTAAATAGCCTTTCGCTGCCTGTATTCTACCCCTGCCACCTTCAGAATTTGAAAGAGAGTATTCCAGTCAACATTGTCAAAAGGTTTCTCTAAGTCTACAAATGCTAGAAACGTAGGTTTGCCCTTCCTTAATCTAGCTTCTAAGATAAGTAGTAGGGTCAGTATTGCCTCACGTGTTCCAACATTTCTACGGAATCCAAACTGATCTTCCCCGAGGTCGGCTTCTACTAGTTTTTCCATTCGTCTGTAAAGAATTCGCGTTAGTATTTGGCAGCTGTGACTTATTAAACTGATAGTTCAGTAATTTTCACATCTGTCAACACCTGCTTTCTTTGGGATTGGGATTATTATATTCTTCTTGAAGTCTGAGGGTATTTCGCCTGTTTCATACATCTTGCTCACGAGATAGTAGAGTTTTGTCAGGACTGGCTCCCCCAAGGCTGTCAGTAGTTCCAATGGAATGTTGTCTACTCCGGGGGCCTTGTTTCGACTTAGGTCTTTCAGTGCTCTGTCAAACTCTTCACGCAGTATCGTATCTCCCATGTCATCTTCATGTACATTCTCTTCCATTTCCATAATATTGTCCTCAAGTACATTGTCCTTGTATAGACCCTCTATATACTTCTTCCACCTTTCTGCTTTCCCTTCTTTGCTTAGAACTGGGTTTTCATCTGAGCTCTTGTTGTTCATACAAGTGGTTCTCTTATCTCCAAAGGTCTCTTTAATTTTCCTGTAGGCAGTATCTATCTTACCCCTAGTGAGATAAGCCTCTACCTCCTTACATTTGTCCTCTAGCCATCCCTGCTTAGCCATTTTGCACTCCCTGTCGATCTCATTTTTGAGACGTCTGTATTCCTTTTTGGGTGCTTCATTTACTGCATTTTTATATTTTCTCCTTTCATCAATTAAATTCAATATTTCTTCTGTTACCCAAGGATTTCTACTAGCCCTTGTCTTTTTACCTACTTGATCCTCTGCTGCCTTCACTACTTCATCCCTCAAAGCTACCCATTCTTCTTCTGCTGTATTTCTTTCCCCCATTCCTGTCAATTGCTCTCTTATGTTCTCCCTGAAACTCTGTACAACCTCTGGTTCTTTTAGTTTATCCAGGTCCCATCTCTTTAAATTCCCACCTTTATGCAGTTTCTTCAGTTTTAATCTACAGTTCATAACCAATAGATTGTGGTCAGAGTCCACATCTGCCCCTGGAATTGTCTTACAATTTAAAACCTGGTTCCTAAATCTCTGTCTTACCATTATATAATCTATCTGAAACCTGTCAGTATCTCCAGGCTTCTTCCATGTATACAGCCTTCTTTTATGATTCTTGAACCAAGTGTTAGCTATGATTAAGTTGTGCTCTGTGCAAAATTCTACCAGACGGCTTCCTCTTTCATTTCTTAGCCCCAGTCCATATTCACCTACTACGTTTCCTTCTCTCCCTTTTCATACTACCGAATTCCAGTCACCCATGACTTAAATTTTCCTCACCCTCCACTATCTGAATAATTTCTTTTATGTCATCATACATTTCTTCAATTTCTTCGTCATCTGCAGAGCTAGTTGGCATATAAACTTGTACTACTGTAGTAGGTGTGGGGTTCGTGTCTATCTTGGCCACAATAATGCGTTCACTATGCTGTTTGTAGTAGCTTACCCGCATTCCTACTTTCCTATTCATTATTAAACCTACTCCTGCATTACCCCTATTTGATTTTGTGTTTATAACCCTGTATTCACCTGACCAGAAGTCTTGTTCCTCCTGCCACCGAACTTCACTAATTCCCACTATATCTAACTTTAACCTATCCATTTCCCTTTTTAAATTTTCTAACCTACCTGCCCGATTAAGGGATCTGACATTCCACGCTCCGATCCGTAGAATGCCAGTTTTCTTTCTCCTGATAACGACATCCTCTTGAGTAGTCGCCGCCCGGAGATCCGAATGGGGGACTATTTTACCTCCGGAATATTTTACCCAAGAGGACACCATCATCATTTAATCATACAGTAAAGCTGCATGCCCTCGGGAAAAATTACGGCCGTAGTTTACCCTTGCTTTCAGCCGTTCGCAGTACCAGCACAGCAAGGCCATTTTGGTTATTGATACAAGGCCAGATCAGTCAATCATCCAGACTGTTGCCCCTGCAACTACTGAAAAGGCTGCTGCCCCTCTTCAGGAACCACACGTTTGTCTGGCCTCTCAACAGATGCCCCTCCGTTGTGGTTGCACCTACGGTACGGCTATCTGTATCGCTGAGGCACGCAAGCCTCCCCACCAACGGCAAGGTCCATGGTTCGTGGGGGGAGGACACCAAGGTCAGTAAGCGAAAAATGTAGAAAAGGAAATGGTCCATGAATTAATGTAAACCCATTTCTTTCTATTTATTTTATTTATTTCTCCTGGTTTTATCAAAATGTAGACAACCAATAAATAGTATAAATTTAGTATAGGCATAATGCTAACTTTTTAGACAAATCCTTTCCATCAACAAAACAGTTTGTAATTTTGATTAGTCAGAATGTGTTAAAAATAATTTTTTCTCAAGAAGCCTCTTGAAATAAGGGGGTTGTCTTATAATCAGGGTCATCTTACATTCAGGTAAATTGGTATGTTTAAATGTATGATCTGCTTGTAAGGTGTAACAAGCAGCATGCCAGCTTGTGAACCATGGAGGTGAGACAGACCTGGATTGATTCTGTGTGGCAGATTAACAACCAAGGGCTGGAACCAAGGCCAGCCTGTGTGTGGTTCTTAGTCAGTTTTCCACACTTGTTTAGGCAAATGTGAGGCTGGTCCCCAAAGTCTGCCTCAAAGAATGAGTTAAAACACGTAACACAAAGAACATTGTTTACACAACTCAAAGGCAGATAGTACATGACTTCCCTCCCTTTGGTTACCTTAACAACCGTGTTGCCAGCAAGGGTATCTAGCCATACAATTAAGTAATAAAATAAAATTTTCCCGTGTCCTGGAAAAGCAGACCCCTATTAGATGGGATAAATAATAGGGAAAAGAGGAAGAAGGAGTAGAAGAAGTTTGTTTCAATGAGTATCGGTCTCTCAATATAAAGTCACAATGTGGTATTGATAAGTTCAATTTATCAGTTTCATAAACAAACATTCAAACGAATACCTAGATTTAATTATTAAATAACGACTGCAAAAATAAATGTGTGTGAGCCTGTTGTACCTTAAATCAGCTATTATAATTTTATTTACTTTTTGTAATTACATTATAAAAATAACATGGTATTCCACTATCTTTCTATGCTAGTAATTATTCTGATGTGCTTTGTACTGAGAGTTCTGAAGGAAGGAAGGAAGGAAGGAAAATTAGGGTTTAACATCTTGTCAACCCCAAAGTCATCACAGACAGATTGAGAGCTCTGGCAGCAATTGTTATATCATAGTTGTATTGTGGAAAGCAGAGTGAGAAGTCACGGCTGAGCAAGTGGAATGTAGGGATGTACTAAAATGCAGTTCTTCAAGTTCTTGTGGTATTTGACCTAGAAGTTAACATTTGGAGTAAATTACAATTACAGTTACAATCTGAGTAAGTACTGTAGTAGAGAACAGTAGACGTGTCCCGAACTACAATGGCTACGAAAGCAATTTTAGACTAAAACATTTTTTACTTTTACCAGTTAGTGTAACAAATGAGAAATTAGGTAACCACTCCACATATATGCAGTTGATTTCAGTAGTTGACCAGTACAAAAACAAGGCAAAAATATTGCTTAGCTTTTGGAAAACGTATTATTTGACTCTGAAGAATGACCACACACACATGCAAAGGCACAGCTACATCACCCTGGCCAATTACATTTTCCCTGTATTATAGCCTCACTAGAGAATGTAGTTTGCTAGGACCATGAATTTCATATTCCAACAATGATAGATGCTTTCCATTTTTTAGAACCCAAGATTATCCATAATAAACAAAAGAATAATAATAATAAGCCAATCCCTAAACATTCAACTGTATTTCTAAATAAGAGATACATTCCAGGTCTACGGCCTCTAGGGAAATTTTTCTTCAAATAATTTCTTATGAAATACATTTTAAGTATCTATCACATTTTAACATAAAACCCATGATGTTGAAATATCTGCAGTCATGTGCATCTTCATTGTGTACTTTCTTAAAGAGCCCTGAATTTGAACTTAACAATTCACTGTTTACAAACATTACCGCAGATGTTACACTCGAGTGTTTTGTATCAATAGCTCTGCATCTGTTATTGTTATACTTGAAACGTCTCTGGCATAGTTTGTAAAAAGTGCATGTGTTAGCTAAAATGGAGTGCTCTTGAAGAAAGTACACAATGAAGATGCACAGTATAGCAGCTCTTGCACACCCACCATCTAGAAGTGCAGACAGCCCTCCTCATTATACTATGAGGTGCTGTAATGATTAAGGAATGATGTAAATGTGGACAACATGAAATTTTAGTTTTGGATTTCAAACTTTGTGCTTGAGAAAAACTGTCTACATTAAAATTGAAGAGTCTTTCTCTCACAGAACTCACTTTGCAACACATCTTGTTTTGTAGCATATTCATTAGGAAACAAACAGTTGGTCTCTGAAGTGCACATAACAAAAGTTATGAGAGTTGTGGTGTCCAAGGTTTCACTTTGGGTATAACAGTTTTTATTTAATTAACTGATCTTCACATTAACGATAGGTGCTTAGGTCTTTCATGTATGTCTCTTGTATTGCCTCAAAGTATCACCTGTCCTTTTCTTGTTTAGTTTCACCTTTGTGACAGTACATAATTAGTCTTTTTGTATAACCAATCTATACACAGTAGTCATTTAGTCATAATAAACGGCAATTCAATTACATTTTATGTATCGATGCTTATGCTGTTCTAGTTTAAATTTACCTGCTTCCAGCTTGCCTAATTATTCATGTCATACATACTCGTATTAATGTTTTTTCTATAAATTAGTCTTACACACACAAAATTTCAGTTAGTTGCACACAAATGGAATCAGATTGCACACAGTACAGAAAACTACTAATAATATCTGACTGGTTCCTATACAGGGTGAGTCACCTAATGTTACCGTTGGATATATTTTGTAAACCACATCAAATACTGACAAACCAATTCCACAGACCGAACATGAGGAGAGGGGCTAGTGTAACTGTTTAATATAAACCATAAAAAAATGCACGGAAGTATGTTTTTTAACACAAACCTACGTCTGTGGAACCACGTTAGTTTTGTTAGCACATCTGAACATATAAACAAATACGTAATCAGTGCCGTTTGTTGCATTGTAAAATGTTAATTACATCCGGAGATACCGTAATCTAAAGTTGACTCTTGAAACCTTCAACGTTCAGTTGCGTGTTGTAACAAACACGGGCCACGGTCGGTGAGCAGCATCTGCAGGGACATGTCCCACTGGAAACGCGTCGATGTATGTGGTATCAGCATGATGGTGCACCTGCACATTCCACAATTAACACTAAGCTGACCCTTGACAGGATGTTCGACGGGCATTTCATAGGACGTGGAGGACGCATAAATTAGCCAGCCCGTTCTCCTGATCTTACACCTCTGCACTTCTTTCTGTGGGGTACATTAAAGGAGAACGTGTACCGTGATGTGCCTACAACCCCAGAGGATATGAAACAACGTATTGTGGCAGCCTGCGGCGACATTACACCAGATGTACTGCGGCGTGTACGACATTCATTATGCCAGAGATTGCAATTGTGTGCAGCAAATGATGGCCACCACATTGAACATCTATTGGCCTGACATGTCAGGACACACACTATTCCACTCCATAATTGAAAACGGAAACCACGTGTGTACGTGTACCTCACCCCTCATGGTAATGTACATGTGCATCAGTGAAAAAGACCAATAAAAAGGTGTTAGCATGTGGACATAATGTGCTGTTCCAGTCTCTTCTGTACCTAAGGTCCATCACCTACGTAATTCGGTGCTCTCCGATACACACGATCGAACAGCGGAGGAGTGGTACTCAAGCGTCAATTTTAGGTTGTAATATCTCCGGATGTAATTAACATTTTACAATGCAACAAGCGGCACTGATTATGTATTTGTTTATATGTTCTACATTTACATTTACATTTATACTCCGCAAGCCACCCAACGGTGTGTGGCGGAGGGCACTTTACGTGCCACTGTCATTACCTCCCTTTCCTGTTCCAGTCGCGTACGGTTCGCAGGAAAAACGACTGTCTGAAAGCCTCCGTGCGTGCTCTAATCTCTCTAATTTTACATTCGTGATCTGCTCGGGAGGTATAAGTAGGGGGAAGCAATATATTCGATACCTCATCCAGAAACGCACCCTCTCGAAAGCTGGCGAGCAAGCTACACCACGATGCAGAGCGCCTCACTTGCAGTCTGCCACTTGAGTTTGTTAAACATCTCCGTAACGCTATCACGATTACCAAATAACCCTGTGACGAAACGCGCCGCTCTTCTTTGGATCTTCTCTATCTCCTCCGTCAGACCGATCTGGTACGGATCCCACACTGATGAGCAATACTCAAGTATAGGTCGAACGAGTGTTTTGTAAGCCACCTCCTTTGTTGATGGACTACATTTTCTAAGCACTCTCTCAATGAATCTCAACCTGGTACCCGCCTTACCAACAATTTTATATGATCATTCCACTTCAAATCATTCCGCATGCATACTCCCAGATATTTTACAGAAGTAACTGCTACCAGTGTTTGTTCCGCTATAATGTAATCATACAATAAAGGATCCTTCTTTCTATGTATTCGCAATACATTACATTTGTCTATGTTAAGGGTCAGTTGCCACTCCCTGCACCAAGTGCCTATCCGCTGCTTTTCGCTACAATTTTCTAATGCTGCAACTTCTCTGTATATTACAGCATCATCCACGAAAAGCCACATGGAACTTCGGACACTATCTACTAGGTCATTTATATATATTGTGAAAAGCAATGGTCCCATAACACTCCCCAGTGGCACGCCAGAGGTTACTTTAACGTCTGTAGACGTCTCTGCGTTGATAACAACATGCTGTGTTCTGTTTACTAGAAACTCTTCAATCCAGCCACACAGCTGGTCTGATATTCCGTAGACTCTTACTTTGTTTATCAGGCGACAGTGCGGAACTGTATCGAACGCCTTCCGGAAGTCAAGAAAAGCAGCATCTACCTGGGAGCCTGTATCTAATATTTTCTGGGTCTCATGAACAAATAAAGCGAGTTGGGTCTCACACGATCGCTGTTTCCGGATTCCATGTTGATTCCTACATAGTAGATTCTGGGTTTCCAAAAACGACATGTTCAGATGAGCTAACAAAACTAATGGGGTTCGATTTAAAAAAACGTAGGTTTGTGTTAAAAAACATACTTCCGTGCATTTTTTAATGGTTTGTACTAACCAATTACACTAGCCCCTCTCCTCACGTTCGGTCTGTGGAATCGATTCGTCAGTATTTGATGTGGTTTACGACATATATCCAGCGGTAATGTTAGGTGACTCGCCCTGTATATATTGGTTTGCAGCTTCATCTTGCCCCATTTGAAAATATTTTAAATACCATATGGTTGTGTACCAATAATTAACTCTTTCCTTTAGACATTTGAAGCATCAACTTTACATAAAGATTTTTGTAATACTCTTCACTTTGTTATCACATGTACCAATACAATAGCGATGTAATTACTCTCAAGTTAGAGATACTAGTGGAAGAATAATGGTCGGTTTATTATGATATTTCTCAGATATTGTGATAACATACATTCATGTATTAATATTTTCGTTGTGTAAACAAGTGTAAAGTAATATATGACTGTGGCTTTTTCTCTTTAGGTAATTAATAACTCACTTGCACGTAATGGATTTTTATCATTGAAAAAGCTATTATCTCCTTTGTTCTTATTAACCTTTCAGATTATAGGTCTTTACAAAATGATTTCATTTTCTTTCAGCAGAATTATTTTTGCTTTTTGCTCTAGCTATAAAATAAAAAGATCTGAGCTCTCTTTTAGGCTATATAAGGCGGATTGGAATTTTATTACTTTTTTCCTTCAGTACACCCACTGTAATCCCCACTTGGCCTTGTCTACAAGAACTACTAATGCCATATCACTTCTACCATTCCAATTAAACCATTTTCAACTTGTTCAGGCATTGGCTTCTAGCTAAATTATTTCTGCCAATTATAAGTTACAATAATAGGTGAAAACTTGATCCAGATTATGAAACCATTGACTAATAATGCTGTACTCTATTTTTTAAACATTCTGTAAGACCACAAATAAAGGTACAGAACAGACTTATGTAATAATTTCGGATGACTATAAAGTTGAAGGAGATATCAAGGTGGCAAGGTAATGACCATGGCTCTCTCTTCTAATCATCAATAGTTTTATTACACGACAACCGTACAGGTCGAAGACTAGGCCAGAACTGAGGTCCCGGAAGTATATAAAACAAAGATCAACTCCAAGACATAACACACGGATGATGTTCTGGCCTATCGATCCACGGATCGACGCCACATAGCCCCCAACAGGGCAGCCAAAGCGTGAAATCCAAGTGTCTATGAAGGATTCTGCCTCTGATTCAGATGTAATATTGGGTAGTGGGGCAGCTTCCATCCAACGAGAGGTTCTGTCTATAATAGATAGCACGTATCTGTAACCCTCAGAGGTGGTGAGGGGGCCCACCAAGTCGATGTGAACGTGTTGGTAGCGACTGGGAGGAGAGGTGAAGCTGCCTAGTGGGGGCGATGTGTGCTGCGAAACTTTATCTTGTTGGCACGGAATGCAGGCACGGGCCCAGGCTTGGCAGTCGTGATGCCAGACAAAGCGCTCTGAAATAAGTCTGGTAGAGGCTCTCACACCTGGATGAGCTAGGTTGTGTAATTTGTCGAACACTTGTCTCTGTAGAGGTTTGGGTATGAAGGGACGCAGCGGAGCAGTTGATTCGTCACACTAAACCTCGCCTATGACACCGGGAAAGGTGGATTGCACAGGTTTGAGTGACGAGCTGTGATCGGAAATAAGGTCCGTAGTGTCCGTGTCGGCAGAATGCAGCCGAGGCAAGTTAGAGAGGTCTATCAGAGTTGTGAGAGCGCCGACACGAGATGAAAAATCTGCAACCACATTATCTGCACCCTTGATGTATTGTCTGTCAGAGGTAAATTGCAATATTAAGTCCAAATTACGGAAGCGTCTAGGTGGAGGGTCAGTCGGAGGCTTCTTTACAGCGGCAACCAAAGGTTTATGGTCGGGTAAAATGTAGAAGTCCCTACCCTCAACCTCGGAACGAAAGTGTTTCACAGCCTCGTAAACTGCCAAGAGCTCCCTATCAAAGGCTGAGTACTTTTTTTGAGCGCCGTTGAGCTTCTTAGAAAAGGACTGCAAAGGAGAGGTAGTATCTCCAATGGTTTGGCTGAGGACAGCACCTACTGTGGTATCACTGGCATCCGCGGTAATAAAAAATGTAGCGTGCAGATGCGGGTGGGCAACAGTCACTGCGTTTGCTAGTAGGTGCTTCAGTTTGTCAAAAGCTTGTTCCATGTCAGGGATCCAGGGGACCGCATGGATACCGGTCATATTTTTGCCAGCAAGGGCGTCCGTTAGGGGAGCCTGAACCTCGGCTGCGGCAGGCAAGTGCTTCCTATAATAGTTAACTGTTCCGATGAACCTGCGCAGCTCCTTAAACGAGTGAGGGCGTGGAATATCCAAAACAGGTTTGATTTTATCCTCGGGCGGAGTGAAGCTCTTAGCTGACACTATGTAGCGTAAGAATCTTACTGAAGTCTGGTGCAACTGGAGCTTCTTATTATTCAGTTCAACACTGGCAGTGGTAAGACTGCCTTTAACAATCTGCAAATGTTCCTTGCTCTTTTGCAAAGTAGGACTGAAAATAAGAATGTCGTCCAAGTAAACGAAACAAAAATCCAGGTGAAAAAATCCAAGTTTGTGAGGTCAAAGGGCATGAACTGGCACAGGAAAAGGCCGAAAGGTGTTGTAACAGCTATCTTTTCGATACCCTCTGATGCCACCGGAATTTGATGATAGGCTCTCTTACAGTCCACTACCAAGAAATATTTGGCGCCTGCAAGAGCATGGTTAAAATCCACGACGTTAGGAACCTGGTACTTGTCTATGATAGTACGGGAGTTCAACTTAGCATAGTCGCCAAGTCGCCAACAATAAGCCAGGTGCCATCGCTTTTTGTGTCGAAAAGGATAAGTGAGGCCTACCATCCGAAAGATGGTTCGATGACACCAGCTGTTAAGAGATCGTCTATTTGTTTGTGAGCCACTCTCACGAGTTCTGGCTTGAGACGGCACGGTCGGCAAGAGATAGGCAGTCCATCTAGCAAGCAAAGTTTGTGGGCGATGCCGTCTGTAACCGCGGAAACGCGCGACGTGGTACACGAAGCGACTGTCTGTGGTTTTTTGTGCGCGGCGGCTGCTAGGCACGACACCCTTTAGCTACTCCTGGTGTGTATAAGATTCCGTGTAGTTGTGGGAAGGTTTTCATTGGAACCACAAAAAGAAGTATCAATACTCGCCTAACTGAACATAAAAGGAACTGTCGACTGGGACACATGGACAAATCGGCTGTAGCGGAACATGTTTTTGAAACGGGTGACCGTGAAATAAAATTTAGTGAGACGAGCGTGCTAGCTAAGACATCGCATTATTATGCACGTATGTATAGAGAGGCTGTAGAGATTTTTAAACACCACAATAATTTTAACAGGAAAGAAGAAGGCTTGAAGTTAGATAAGATATGGCGATCGACTCTGTACCAAAGATGTGACAATCGATTACCTTCGATCGAGAGTAATGACGCCAGCCAGAGATAGTTTTACTGTTGACAACAAGTGACGAGTGGTGGCGCCCTCTATGCGCTCTATATAAACAGGACCTCCACGGCCTAGCAGCCAGTCGTAGACTCACCTCAGATGATGTTGCCCGCAGCTGGCAACGAAACGTCAGGGAGAAGTTTTTCTACTATTGGACCACGGCCTCTTAGCCTGGAAGTTTTAATTACTGGTATGCAGAGTGTTTTATGCACTAAGGTCCCAGTGACAGATATCAGTGGGGCAGAATGTATGAAGTTAGTTTACGAGTAATATATATTATACTTATGTCACTGTCTTATTGTAGTGGGGTTATGATGCATTTCTGTTGAGCTTTTCAGGTTATGTTGTATTTCATTAAATTTTGTGGTTGGTGTTTCGTTTCTAAGCGAACAAGAATGTGCCACTATAATACGTGTATGCCAAGCTTTTCAAGAAGGGAAGGAGACAGATGTGAATTCTTTTCCCCCAAGTGACACTAACACTGAGAACATCCAGAATGAACTCAATAATTCTGGTGACGTTGCAACTCTTTGGGGGAGAGGAACTGAATGCGCCTCTTTGGGGGAGAGGTAGCGGACACACTAAAGAACCAACAATTTGAACTGAGAGTGCTGTTTTCCAGGCAGGAGGTGTCATGTTAACTAGCCATCAATGGACATTAAGGCTAACCTACAACCCATGGGAAGTAAGAAATGAAACATGAACATTAGAAGAAACATCACCGAGCTGCATCTTGAAGCTGAGGCAGAAAGAGCATTAAGTGAAATACATGCAGAGTATCACAGGTTAGGACTCTTGTATGAGCTTTTAAGAAATCGGTTGTGTCATGTGACGGATTTAGTGTCCCGTACATTCCTGGCCAAGAGAAGTCTACTAGTATGTAACATACGTCTTAATCTGAGGAAGAAATTTCTGAGAATCTGCACTTGGAGCATGGCACTGTACGGCACTAAGACATGGACTGTGGTGAAACTGGAACAGAAGAGAATAGAAGCTCTTGGGATGTGGTGCTACAGAAGAATGCTGAAAAACATGTGGACTGATAAGGTAATGAATGAGGAAGTTCTCTGCAGAATCACAGAGGAAAGGAATGTATGTAAAATGTGGAAGAAGTAGGGACAGGATGACAGGAAATCTGCTAAGACAACAGGGAATAACTTCCATGATACTAGAGGGAACTGTAGAGGGTTAAAAGTGGAGAGGAAGACAGAGATTGGGATGCATCCAGCAAATTATTGAGGACATAGGCTGCACATGCTACTCTGAGATGAAACGGCTGGTGCAAGAGAGGAAGTCATGGTTGACCATATCAAACCTGTCAGCAGACTGATGACTTCAAAATAACGGTTACAATGAAAGAGGGAATGGTTAATTCAGGTGGAAAGTTACTGAATGATTATCAATTTATAACCATCCAGGAATTAAATAGAATGCAGGTACAAATACATACACAGCAAATGTGGAATGGCATACAATGCAGTTGATGAATTTGGAGCGAAATATATGAAGTAAGACCAGAGTGATATGTGAATTAACACACAGCTAACAGGATACATGAAGATGACTATGGGAACGATTAATAGGGACCCGCACGAAGTGTAAACTTGGCCGAACTTACTGAATGAAAGGAAGGCTATAGCAAAGTTGCTGCAATTCTTGGCAGACAGCCTAGGCGATGCAGGGGTAGAGGTGACAGCACTGCAGGAGGCAGTATATGAACAACTAAATCCTATGTTGCTACACTCATGGCAGTTGCTATCTGTCCTGCAGAAGATACAGCATGACACAACCTCAGAACAGAAGCACACAGTAAAACCAATGGAACAGAGTTTATCATTGGTGTATTATACATCAACAGTTGTGTTTCATAGTGATGAAGCTAGGATTCATGTATTGGTTCAATTACCCATGGCTAATGTGGACATGCCTTACCAGAAAATTACAATATGAACAAGTAGAATGGCCTATACTGGGCCACAAATGTTGAGGTGTAACACATCATTTTAGAGAAAATAGTGGGTTACACTCACTGTCCTTCTAAACATGAAAGACAATCATGATATTTCACATACTTTTTTAATTAGTAGTCAAGTTTCAGGCAGCATATTGTGAGAGAAACGGTCTATTACCAAGTGCAGGAGGTACATGAGTGCAGCATATCTGCAAGATGGGCCGCTTGTTCTTAGATGCTGTAGCTTGGAAGTGTGATGCAGCCATGGAAGAACGGCACTCACAATAACAATAGCGACATCAAAGAAGCAAAACAAAAGAAGTTTTTAAACTGTCATTATGACACTAATTCTCTCATGTTTGATCTGTCAAAATGCATTCACACTGTAACCTCTAATGAGGCAAGACATCTGTAGTCAATCAAACAACTTTAATACAGTTGTGTCACATATACCCGATGGGAGTTATCGGTCGATGTATGAAGAAGCTTTAATACATCGGTATTGAAAGGAGAAATTATCTTTGTCAGTAAGTAGATTTCACAAGGATTACAAGATTTCTTTCAGCCTTTAGCACTGGAGACACTGCAAAACAAAATAAGTCTACTAAGAAGAACAAAAGCATGGTTATTCAGAACTGACTGGCAACTCCACATCTTAATTAATTCACTACATAGCTGACCTCACAAATTATATTATGTGCCATTTATTTATCACCTAAATAGACAGATACACTACAGCATGTGAAACACAGTTATTCTTGGATGAAACAGAAGTGATAGGGTGCCAGAGAAAAGTGCTGGAGCCATATCCATACTGCCAAAGGGCTGTCAAACACTGGGTTTACTTTGTGTTTCGTCCAGATGTAGTGAAAATAAACTGTTACAAAAAGGGATGACATAGAGGAGAGACGAGGTTAAAATTACAAAATAGTGGAATATTAGTCATTGATACAACCTATGATATAGCAGGTATGAGATTCTGTCTTCCAGCCACCATTAATGGAACAACAATAATAAACCTGACACAACTTTCATTTTACTGGCCAGAAAGACCGTTAGATATGCTGTCCAACCAAAAAATGACATATTTAAATGACACCTTGAAACCAGACCACCTATACTCATTATGATGAGTTTATAACCTTGCAAAGGGGACATATAATTGCTGAGCTAATGTTTCACCGTGTATGATAGTATCATGATAGACAGCGCATTAACATCCCAATCTCAAGTATCCAGGTTTCTGGTACAGCAGCTGTTCTGATTTTGACATGTGTATCCTACCTCTACCCAAGCAAAAAACAGCCTACCCCCATGAACTATCAGTTGATCAGCTATAAATGAACAGTATTACCCGTAGCAAATGATTAATTAAACAAGAATTGAATAACAAGCCACCTGTAAAACGGGCAAAATACCAAGCAAATAGACAAATATATTCTGTTAAATGATTTTTTTTTTTTTTACAGGAATTTGCTGAGAAAGAAGTGCGGTAATCTTATTATTGTGGTTTGTGCTGTGATGATGCCATATAACATAGGTTAAGGAATAGCCAATGAATCATGTGGTTTATTCTAAATCAGGGTAAGAAGAGAAAACTTGTATTTATTTTGTATAGTTATGCCAACTTGTAGATGATGTTTTCAGATTTTTTGTCCAGATAGGTAAACAGGTACAACTCCAGAGGCCTGATCTCTCTGAAGAAGGGAGGAGTGTTGCACCACACCCTAGTCTCGAGCTTCGTACTGCCTGGCGTCAATACAGCGAATCTGTGTGACAGGGAGAGGTGTACTGTCACTATCGTGACAACACACCATGAAGTAGGAAGGCGCATTCAGACTGCAAGAATACTTACTCAGTACACTGACACTGCAAAATAAGTCTGCCACCACATCTGAAAAGCAAAGTTGGGTCACCTTTCAGCTACAACAGAGTAGCCAAAAGAGCTGATCGAACAAGGCAAGCAGGTCAAGTGAAGTCACTATTGCTTCAAGGTGAGAAACGAGCACACTAACCTGGTTTTTGGCCAGGCTAAAGCGATGGCAAGAGGCAAACACTAGCTGGCCTGGTTGGCATAAATCAGGCTTTCTCTCTCTCTCTCTTTCTCTCTCAAATGTTTCAGTGTGCTCAGATGTTTCAGACAGTATGCCAGTGTGTACGTGTTGCCAAGCTCTGCCACCAGTAACCAGCCTCTATCTTTGAAAGGCTGTACACAATATACATAGCTGACCTACACTGGACCCAGGCTCCAGAAACTACAAACATCCACCTGAGCAGAAGATTGAATGCAGTCTACTTGACGTCTTCGTACCATTCGAGTCACCTATAGGGTGATCACCAACTGATGGTGACTGCCTCCTGAAATATGCTCACTATTTTTATATACTTGAATTTAGCATATTTCGTGACAGTACTCACTTTTCCGTGAAATGTTTATAACATGATATTTGACTTTTTTGTGTTGGCTTGTCATCTAGTGAAAGCATGATTCCATAATGCTGTTTCGTCGGCTGCGGAAATGTCCTGGTTCAATGCGTTTGCCTCATTTTTGGTGCTTCAAATACCTTCCTTCTTGATGTTTATATAAAAAAGTAGTAGAATAACTCATTTTTGCTGGTCACTTGCAAATTATTATAACGGGGACCTGTACATTGTTCCACCGTCACACACCGAGAGTTCACTGCCGACTGACTACGGTCAAAGACGACTCCAGCATCAAAGACATTTCATACAACACACAAGCTTCCACTTGTAACCAGTCTCTTTGATTTTCTTCGTCACATCTACTAATATTAATCAATATGCTGTCACTCTCGAACATATAAGCAAATTATCATAAAATAAGGCAAATTACAATTCACAAAAAATATTATGACAAAAATATAAGAAAACATTTACAACCTCCCTCATTAGATTTGGTATCGACAAATCCGGGAGAAAATAACACATCTCCCAGATCCATTATACTCGCCATGTGGTACATGTGTACGAGTCCAAACTGGTAGCTGCCTGGCTACCTCCTCATTGCAGTTTGGTCCTTGTGGACCACCACATCGCTGATCACTGCCCACGGTGGGCACACCGTCTTTGGTGTCTATCATGCTGGGGATACAGTTCTTTCTTCTTTCAGTCAAGTTGTGTGTAAAGTTCTTTTAACTGCAGTTTGATTCAGTAACCCTCTATTAGATACTTGAGCCACCTGGTGTAATGGGACATCCTCCTCTAGCATTAATTTTCCCCAACACTAGTTGTCGATACTTGTATTATCTTTCGAATTTTGGAGAATTCCATATTATCTCAACTGATTTTCTGAAAACTTTCATACAATGTTATCCACAGAATGTTATATTTCCAGCTAAAGAATATAAAAACGAAAACTTTATTTCAGACATTATAATCGATGAGTACTAGCTCTGAATGTACAGTTCCAAAAAATATTTTTAGAAACATTTGAAACTATGAATATTTGGCACACTTATGATTTCCACTATTAATTACACAATCTATTACTGTTTACTATGTTTATTTCTAGACTCATTTGTGAAAAAATAATCAAAATGAATAGAAATTCAACTGTCAAAAAACGTTGTAAACCCTTTGAAATGTTGTTATTTGTGCTGAGTGAGAAAGTAGTAAGCATGCCTCTGATGTGATCGGACATATTTTTGTATTTTGTGCTAACAACGTAATTTCGGCTTTGTTAATGTGAAAAATCAAAACACTGTATGATATTCAACACAACAACAAAAAGCCTGCAAAAACAATCTGCACATTTATTTAGAACAAGTCAACCATGAGGACTTAAAAATGTGAGAATTTCAGGTTCAAGAATCAGACCCTTAAGACTAGAAGGACTGGGCCCAACTCTGCGTGAAAAGATAAGTAAACTAGAAAGTTTAATGTAATCTTCACTCCTCTCAAATCTTCATAAAAGACTAAACTGGACAAATGCTGCAACTAGAAAGGAAAGGGTAGACTAAACATGTGGACTTCATCTGTGATTAATTGACTAATAACGAAGTTTTGTCTGTTGCAGAAATTACTTTTATTTTGTTGATTATTGAAATTTATGCACAAGTAAATTTTCAATCACATGGAGCAAAAACTGAATGTTGCCCAACAAAGGATCTTTATACCAACACTGATGATGTACTACCAATAGTGATGGACCGGTTCGAATGAAAGTGAAGAGTACTTTACAAATGCAACCAGGGACATCAAAAACAAAAGATAAGTATAAGCTATTTGTGGAGTTAATTTGTTTGTGGATTGGGTGCTTCTTAACAAAATGAATAGGCACTAAAGTAAAAGTGAGGTAGAAATGAAAGCTGCAAAATCTGATCAGGACATGTTTAAACCAGGTGCAATTGTAGTCAGCATAGAAACAGTAAAGACTGGTGTTTTGCATTTCATTTTTGGCAAAACTAGAGGAAATGAAGACAACAATAGCAAATTTAGTGCAATTAATGATCAGTTAACTGAAATATTAACTGAAAACCATAGCAAAATAGAGAGAGTACAAGATCAGATAGTTTAAATTAGTAACCAAGTTTCAGAGTTAAGAAATGGGTTTTCAGAGGATACTAATGTAAATGTTTCAGATCAAAAAATTTCAGTAGTTCAGGAAATTTGTATTAGCCAAAATCTGTGTGCAAACAATGGTATTGCCTGGTCTAACACTCCTATTAAAAGTTTTCCATCAGATAATTTACATCCAGTGGATTTATTGCACCACTGCAGAGATAGTTTTGTGTCAGGAATGAATGACAATCAAAAAATTAAATTTGTTAAAAGATTTCTTGAAGGCAAAGCTCCCATGTGCAGATTTAAATTTAAGTCAGTGGGAAACATATCAGAGTTTCAAGAAAATATTTTTAAATAAATTTTGGTCAGAAGCAGAACAGGGGAGAATCAAAAGGGAATTTTTGAATGGTCCTAATTATAGGAATAGGGACGGTACTTTGAACAAGTTTTGTAAGAACTTAAAAAATTAGCTCATATTGACAAACCATTTGATGAAATGACCTTCGTTGATGCTCTTAAAAGGAGATTATCAGATAGATTGAAGCGGGATTTAGTACACTGACCCGACAACTGTCTTGAACCATTTTTATGATATGATAGAAATCACAATGGCAGCAATCACAGAAACAGAGATATTGGTAACTTCTACCAGGATCAAAGTGTCAATGAAGAGAGAAATTCTGAACATCAGCAGGATAGGAATAATGGGGATAACCATGGACATTTTAAAAGAAGAAAGAACCACAGAAGTATCTATTCGGCAAAGGGCAGTGCGCCTCAATGAAGGTCCACAGTTTTGGGGTGAGGAAACGTAACAAGCACAGGACCCCCCGAGTTACTCTTGCAATTAGACAATAATAACAGTGTTAATGCTATGGTACATGTATCTGAAAATGAACAGGACTATCAGATCTGTCATTTATGTTTTGATCAGAGGTAATGTTATGCTATGTTTAATTATGGTGATGTAACTGCTAATCAAAAAGCAGAACGTAACGGTAGTGATACTTTTGATGTATTATGTACTAATGATCTTCTCTTGGGCGAAAACAGTGTTGTTGTTGTATGTAAATCAGGTGGCGACTGTAGTGGATCTGAACTAGGTGGTATTTTTTATGTAGATGTGAATGAGAGTTGTAACATAACTGGGTTGGTAAGTCTGAGACTGGTGGCTTACTGCAAATGAGTGTACGTGAGATAAGTTAATTTTTCCCACGTGGAATGTTTCCTTCCATTATATAGATAAGTTACTTTGATGAAGATGAGACTTGTATTGTCAGTAATGTTGTTGAAGCAATTTTGAAGGAATACGATGATAAGTATCAGGTATATGTGGAGTTTAAGAATAATGAATTTTCAGTGTTATTTGTAAATGATGTTGACAATACAGGCAAGGTAAGCAATGTTCATGATGTTGTAAGTCAGGATCATGGAATACCAGTCCAGTCAAACCAGTTTTCCATTAATTACGTGCAGCGTAATGATCCCTACAGTGACATTTGTTCGGGATCATACTGATAAAAAGTGAATTCTAGAATAAATTAGCTGGGGTTAGTGACAATTTGTACCCCAATTGGTGGAATGAAGTGAAAGGGGGTCTGAGCAGGAAGTGTAATTTTGACAGTGGTGTGTTTTGTGTTCCTTCCATAACAAGTGATGTTAGTTGTGCTATGGAGACTATTCATTGTGTTCAATCTTTACCTGACAACATGAGTAATTAAAGTAATTTTATGATACCTGTAAAGTTGATAAAATGGTGTGAAGTACCATATGACGAAACTGAAAGTGATCTTTCACAAGAAGTGTCTAATAACAGAGATGATGACTGAGACTTGGGTGTCCTTACATTAAGATTAAGAAAGATCAGTGGGAAGGGAACTATTTAATTAATAGAGGTAGCCTGATTTGTGGTATATGTGAATAATTTAGAGACAAGATTAAGTATAGTAAGAATTTTATGGAAATGCCCATTGTAGGTGGAAAGATAAGAGGAGCTACAGGTAAGCAAAGCAAATTGGTAAAAACTCAGGTGATTTTAACTTTTATTATAGAAAACAAGACCTTTGAATATGGATGCTTAGTGATCCCTAGGCTGGAAGAAAATATACACTGTATTAGTAGGATCATACAACTACATAATTCTGTAATCTAATAGATTTGATACATTTATGCCATGTGACTAAGTGGGTAGATCCTTTTACAATTTTGAAATGTGACAAAGCCATTAAATATCTAGTGATAAGTTTCTTATTTTAGAATGCTATTAGTGTTAAATATTATTGTCATTATTCTGCAGAAAGTGATCAAAATTAACTGTCACAAACTCTTTTGGGTAAAGTCACAGGTGTTGTGTTAAATTGAGTGAAGACTCATTTTATTCATATGTATTGTAAATATTAGGAATAGTATCTTGAAGTTTCATAGGTGCAAACCAAACACATATGTATGTTAAACACAGAATTCTTGTGTCAGTACATCATGGGCTATGGTCCATCCCTCATTTTGTAGGGATTTGTCGGATGCTGCAACAGTGCAGTCCAACTTTTCTTGCTTATGTACATAATGAATTTTAAACTGCTAATGGCGAAGTGAATGTTACTTTGAGATATCTATACTACATATGTGTATATTACCTTACTAGTTCATTTTTTCATTGAATTTAGCTCTGTTTACTAATGCACCATATGTGTGTACACTTTCTAATCCATTCTGACAGGAACCCTGAATACTTATTTTTTCAATATAGATAGGCAAAACACATTCTGTGGGATGTGAGAGAGGTATTGAGCAGCGTACTTAGTGCATAAAACAATGTTTCAGAATTCAATGTGAAAGCTAGACAGGAAGTTATGTATCCATTGGAGTAGGTGACGAGACATCTAGGGAACGATATGAAAGACATAGGTCAGTCCACTCCCACACTCCTGTATGACTGCACCCTTGTTGGTCCAGTGACTTGTAAGAGATCATAGGTGGTGGGAGATGAACTCAAGCATCTGCCTACTATATCAGTCTTGTGACTAAAATTTGTAAAGTGTTAGCTAAGAAATTACCCTTATGCAAAATTCTTGCATTTATATAAATATCAATGAGCTATTTGTTTACAAAAGTAGTCACTGCTATCAACAGTGTAATGCCCCCTAAATGTATGTTTTTTTCAAATATAGCAATTAACTTCCCAATCCATTATGTAACTTTAATTCTTGTTTGACTTGGGTTGATGTTCTGTGACTGATGATTTGTTTTGATCAACACAGAAATGGAAAACGTAAAATGTTCAGGAAGTCATTCTATTAACAATGTTGTAAATAATTATCAGCTGTTGTTGTGGTGGTCTTCAGTCCAGAGACTGGTTTGATGCAGCTCTCCATGCTACTCTATCCTGTGCAAGCTTCTTCATCTCCCAGTACCTACTGCAACCTACATCTTTCTGAATCTGTTTAGTGTATTCATCTCTTGGTCTCCCTCTATGACTTTTACCCTCCACACTGCCCTCCAATACTAAATTGGTGATCCCTTGATGCCTCAGAACATGTCCTACCAACCGATCCCCTCTTCTAGTCAAGTTGTGCCACAAATTTCTCTTCTCCCCAATTCTATTCAATACCTCCTCACTAGTTATGTGATCTACCTATCTAATTTTCAGCATTCTTAGCACCACATTTCCAAAGCTTCCATTCTCTTCTTGTCTAAACTATTTATCGTCCACGTTTCACTTTCATACATGGCTACACTCCATACGAATACTTTCAGAAACGACTTCCTGACACTTAAATCTATACTCGATGTTAACAAATTTCTCTTCTTCAGAAATGCTTTCCTTGCCATTGCCAGTCTATATTTTATATCCTCTCTACTTTGACATCATCAGTTATTTTGCTCCCCAAATAGCAAAACTCATTTACTATTTTAAGCGTCTCATTTCCTAATCTAATTCCCACAGCATCATCTGATTTAATTCCACTACATTCCAATATCCTCATTTTGCTTTTGTTGATGTTCATCTTACATCCTCCTTTCAAGACACTGTCCATTCCGCTCAACTGCTCTTCCAAGTCCTTTGCTGTCTCTGACAGAATTACAATGTCATCGGCAAACCTCATAGTTTTTATTTCTTCTCCATGGATTTTAATTCCTACTCCGAATTTTTCTTTTGTTTCCTTTACTTCTTGCTCAATATACAGATTGAATAACATCGGGGATAGGCTACAACCCTGTCCCACTCCAGTCCCAACCTATGCTTCCCTTTCATGCCCTCGACTCTTATAATTGCCATCTGGTTTCTGTACAAATTGTAAATAGCCTTTCGCTCCCTGTATTTTACCCCTACCACCTTCATAATTTGAAAGAGAGTATTCCAGTCAACATTGTCAAAAGCTCTCTCTAAGTCTACAAATGCTAGAAACATAGGTTTGCCTTTCCTTAATCTATTTTCTAAGATAAGCCGTAGGGTCAGTATTGCCTCATGTGTTCCAAAATTTCTAGGGAATCCAAACTGATCTTTCCGAAGGTCGGTTTCTACCAGTCTTTCCATTTGTCTGATAAGAATTCCTGTTAGTATTTTGCAACCGTGACTTATTAAACTGATAGTTTGGTAATTTTCACATCTGTCAACACCTGCTTTCTTTGGGATTGGGATTATTATATTCTTCTTGAAGTCTGAGGGTATTTTGCCTGTCTCATACATCTTGCTCACCAGATGGTAGAGTTTTGTCAGGGCTGGCTCTCCCAAGGTTATCAGTAGTTCTAATGGAATGTTGTATACTCCCGGGATCTAGTTTCGACTTAGGTCTTTCAGTGCTCTGTCAAACTCGCCACGCAGTATCAATCTTACCCCTAGTGATATACACCTCTACATCCTTACATTTATCCTCTAGCCATCCCTGCTTAGCCACTTTGCACTTCCTGTCGATCTCATTTTTGAGACGTTTGTATTTCTTTTTGCCTGCTTCATTTACTGCATTTTCTGTATTTTCTCCTTTCATCAATTAAATTCAATATCTCTTCTGTTACCCAAGGATTTCTATTAGCCCTTGGCTTTTTACCTACTTGATCCTCTGCAGCCTTCACTATTTCATCTCTCAAAGTTACAAATAATTATCAGAATGTAATAAAATTATGCACTGTTGGTTAGTAGTGATACATTTCAATCAATTATTTTTATCTCCAACACTCAGTACATATTTTTTGTCAGTTGTAAATGAATCTTTTAGGTTTCTATGCATGTAGGTTAGTTTGCATGAACAGTAAGCAAATAGTGTGGAAGACATTTATGTTTGAGATAATAAATCAAGTATAGACTGTAGAACAAGACGTATACATTTCTGATTTCCCACACTGATTTTAGCCCCCACGCTACTCGATTATGTCATGATTCCATGCCATTTGTGACTCTGATGGCCTGTATTTATCCTAAGTATTGCATTATTGTATTTCACTGGAACTTGAGTTGTGTGCAAACTCATGCTTAACTCTGTTTTGAGTACCCCTGGTCATCACGACAGTGTGTGTACTCAAGGAGAGTGTGCAACTATTGATTGAGACTAGATGCTTCCTCTAATAATTCTTTACATTAGTACAAAGTAATTTTTGCTTTGTTAATGTGAAAAATCAAAACGCTGTACGATATACTAAAATATGACAAAATATATTAATGTAACAACAAAAATTCTGCAACAACAATCAGGAAATTTATTTCGATCAATTCAGCCACGAGGACCTAAAATGTGTTAATTTCAGCTTCAAGAATCAGACCCCTAGACAAGAAGAACTGGACCCAATTCTACGTGAAAAGATAAGTAAACTAGAAAGTTTATTGTAATCTTCACTTCTCTCAAATCTTCATAAAAGACTAATGTGGACAATAGCTGAGACTGGGAAGGAGGGTGTAGATTACACCAACTTATCTTCAGCATTCTTCTGTAGCACAATGTTTCTTCTTAAATATACCACTTATCATCAACATTTCACTTCCATATAGAGCTACTATCCATACAAATGTTTCAGAAAAGTTTTTATAATGCTCACATTTACGTTCAATATTAATATGATTCTCTTCTTGTGAAATTTCTCTTGGTAAAGGATGTTAAGAAAACTTTTAGAAATTAACTTACACTTGAATTGTGCAACACAACTATTTGGTCCAACAGTGCCCTTAAAACTGTTTATACCCATACATGTAGTGAGGTGATGGCATATGGCAAAAACACTCTTTAGCATAACACAATATATACAGAACAATTAATTAAGAACTTGACTGTGGTGGAAGTTATGACTTCAGGCTCATCATTTGGATAGCTGGTCTTATTAATATTATTTGTTTTTATTTTATTATTACAATAAGTTTACTCTACTCCACATTTAACACTGCAGGAGAGAATGAACACACACACACACACACACACACACACACACACACACACACACAGATGCATTTATAAGACCACCTCTTATGAAATAAAGGCAATGGTGAAGCATGGATGACTTGCCTTCTAAAATTAATTTTGTTGCCTTTGTACAAGAAGAGATCACTTCTTAAAAAGTAGAGGAGGTAGAATCCTATGCCGACAAGACATATGACCTGTTCACTGACCATCAAGAGTAAGGAGATTCTGCACCCACTGAGGACAGTTTTGACCTCAGGATCCTCAAACTTTATACACTGAAGAGCTAAAGAAACTAGTACACCTGCCTAATGTGGTGTAGAGCCCCTGTGAGCATGCAGAAGGATCTTAACACAACATGGCATGGACTCAACTAATGCCTGAGATAATACTGGAGGGAATTGACACCATGAATCCTGCAGGGCTGTCCATAAATCTGTAAGGAAAGGGGGTGGAGATCTCTTCTGATGAGCACGTTCCCAGTGGAAGTGTTTAAGCATTGAAAAGCATTCTTGGAGCCACTCTGTAGCAATTCTGGATGTGTGGCGTGTTCTGACGGAATTGTCCAAGTTCGCTGGAATGCACAACAGACAAGAATGGATGCAGGCGATCAGTCAGAATGCTTATGTATGTGTCAGCTGTCAGAGTCATATCTAGATGTATCAGGGGTTCCGTATCACTCCAACTGCACATGCCCCACAGCATTTCAGAGCCCCTACCAGCTTGAACAGTCACCTTCTGACACGCAGGGCTGTAGACTTCCATCTGCTCGAGACAATTTTAAACAAAACTTGCCTGAACAGGCAACACGTTTCCAGTCATCAACAGTCCAATGTTGGTGTTGGCGAGCCCAAGCGAGGGATAAAGCATTGTGTCGTGCAGTCGTCAAGGGTACATGAGTGGGCCTTTGGCTCCGAAAGCCCAAATCGATGATATTTCATTGAATGGTTTGCATTCTGACACTTGTTGATGGTTCAGCATTGAAATCTAAAGCAATTTGCGCAAGGGTTGCAATTCTGTCACACTCTTCAGTCATCATTGGTCCCATTCTGCAGGATCTTTTTCTGGCTGCAGTGATGTCAGAGATTGGATATTCACAGTACACTCATGAAATTGTCATATGGGAAAATCACCACTTCATTGCTACCTCAGAGATGCTGTTTCCTGTAACTCGAGCGCCAACTATAGCACGACATTCAAACTCATTTCAATCTTGATAACCTGCCATTGTAGCAGCAGTAACCAATCTGACAACTGCGCCAGATACTTGTTGTCTTATATAGGTGTTGCCGACTGCAGTGCCGTATTCTGCCTGTTTACATATCTCTGTATTTGAGCAGGCATGCCTATGCCAGTTTCTTTGGCACTTCAGTGCGAGATTCGTTATTAATGTGAAAGTAACTATATTTCTCAGTCAGTCCATACAGTTTCTGGGCATTGTGCTGAACACTAACAGCACCCTAAAAACTGAGGTTTAGAAAAATCAGTAATGTTGAGAAAAGCCTTACAGATAAGCATAAAATTATGTTAAGGGAAACCAAAATCTTGTCCTAAGCATCAAGCTACTGGATCTGTCATGAATGTGGACTTAGGGAGCAGAACATGCAACAATAATTTTACAATGGCTGAATCTTGTGTGTGGAAGTGGGCTATCAATGTTGACAGCCTACAGAAAAATCAGTGAGGAGTTTACCACCAATACAGGCAGTGGCAGCACTAGTATCTTTCCATTGTTAGCAATGACAGGATCTCTGGCAGCACAATGAAAGGCCAACTATACATTTTAGATAGCCATCACAGCAACAACTAAATTAATCAGTTGCTTTTAATGAAGATGATGGAGGCATTTATCAAAAGTCTGAGTTTTTACCCTATACTGACACAGCAAGAAGGCTGAGAATATTTTATACAATGATATCATAATGAGTTAGCTCTAACAAAGAATCTTGCCTGAAAGGTAAGCATTTTTTTAGATACTTGACTGCTGTTCAATACCTTCTCTATTTCATGAACAGTGATCTATTTCCCTTATACATAATATCTTCCATACTCACTTTTTCATTAGTGTTCTGTGTTGGCGCAAGATTCCCTCATGAGTGGGTAGCAGCAACTGGTCACTGTCACTGCAGGTAAGAACTTCTGCCTGGACTTCAAGACAATAGAACGGCCAGATGAGGACGCAAGTAGGAGAGTCTGGCCATGACCACACGAACATATCTGTAACTGTCTCTCACCATGTAGCACTAAATACAGTCCTCTTTTGTCAATCGTGTACTTTTATTTTCAACCACCTTTCCTTAGCAATGAGTGTGTGCATTCATCTGAACTATGGAAACAGCGAGGCAGTACAGAATTACTGTGTTTTGCGGCTGACAACATCTCTGTTCTCCTGGTGCGAATAAAACTACTCGAAAGTGATCCAGCACAAACAACATGTGCTCTGAGTCACACATACGCTGAATTACAAGTAACCAGTTACCACTGCACTGTGCACTCTGAGATTAGCATGCTTTATGAGTTCCTCCCATGCATCAAGAGGTATGCTCGCAGTAGAGCTCTCCAGGCTACAAATTCCTCAAGAATCACATTGTAAAGTGCACCTCAAGCCGGCAGACATCATTACTCCACCTCACAGTTCCCGTAACACAACACCTGTGAGCAGTGCAGTCCATTGCAAATGCCACCGGCAGCTGCAGTCCAGTCAGCACACCAAAGATTCCAGAGCAGTGATAAAATCATGAGTGACTGGATTCTCCACATTCGTTCCCTCAGACAGAGTAGAACAAAGTAGGCTGTTCCTTCCATTGTGGGGTTGACTGTGGAGGGCCACCATCAGAAATGGAGGAAAACGGAGCAAAACTAGGGCAAAGCTCTACATTGCCTCGCTTATTTGTATGGAAACAAAAACAGCACACATCAAGCTAGTCACTTATCTGCCCTCTCAAGTTTTCAATGCTGCTCTTCTAAGATTTATTTCACATCGAGGCATTTACACAAATGTTTACAGTGATAGTGGGGAGACATTTGTGAGAGCAAGGAATGAGCTGCATGAACTGCACAAACTGTTCAGCTCTCAGTTCCAGGAAACACAAATCAAGAACTATGCATTGCAGAATGGTATATATTGGCAGTTTATCCTACATCGCTTTCTTCATTTTGGTAGACTCTGGGAAGCAGTTATAAAATACATTAAGACACATTTAAAGAGAGTTGTGAGAAACCAGGTATTGATGCCTGAAGATTTATACACACTTCTAACTCTCACTGAAGTATGTTTGAATACCTGATCCATTACGCAACTTCCTGATACCCCATATAAATCCTCATACCTTACTCCAGGCTTTTTTCCTATTGGTGAACCCATGACAACAGTCCCAGAATCAAGCTTGCTTTCAGAGCCATCATCCAGGTTGTTGAGAAGACAACTCATACAGTAGTGTACACAGCACATGTGGAAACAGTGGCCACAGAACTACTCATCACACCTGCAGCAGAGAACTCAGTGGTCATCAATGAAAGGCAATCTACAGCCAAGTACAGTGGTTCACCTGAAGTGAGACAACTTGCCACCTCATGTGTGGCCATCTGGGGTCTTTGTTTGAACACAACCTGGTCCTGATTGTTTGGAGCAACATGTTTCAGTGCCCACAGCAACCAGAACCTATAAACGACTGCTGTCAAAGATCTGTGTTGTTCCAAAGGAAACATGTACTTTAGCATCCATAACCATTCATTTACTATCTGAACTTACATTTCTTTTGTGCACAATGGATATGATTTTTTTCAATCATTAATTTGCTTGTTTGTGTGAGCTAACATTACTCGGTATGATTATATGTATTTGTGTAATTTCAATCAATTAGGTGGGCAGAATGTTCTGTGTTGGTGCAAAGCTCCCCCTATGAGGGTGCATCAGTGACTGGTCACTGTTGCTGCAGGTAAGAATTTCTACCTGCCCTTCAACACAATGGGATGGCCAGATGAGGGCAGAAGTAGGAGAGTATGGATGTGACTGACAAGCCACACGGACATACCTGTACCTGAATCTCACAATGTAGTACTAAATACAGTCCACTTTTACCAATCATGTACTTTTATTTTAAACTGTCTTTTCTTTGCAATCAGTGTACATATTCGTTTGGGCTGTGGAAAGAGCTACACAGCACATAATTACTGAGTGTTTTGCAGCTGCCTACAAATGATGTTGGACTCATTAGATACTGGATAAGAGGTATAGCTACTTCATTTCATTTCTGTACAATGTTAAATGCTGACTGTATTATATTTATGCAACATGATACTGTTTTTAATCTGTGACTGATTCTTAACAACAGACTTCATAAGAGGATGGATATCCTGAACCTGTGGTCAGTTTATCTGCCTGTCTAAAACGGTCTCTACAAGAGGTTTCAGAACCCATGGCTGTAAAAAGTTATGCAGACCTCAACATACTGCCTAAAGTGGGCAATGTGACCATTCAGTAACAAATTTCTTTTTTGGTATTTCTCAGTCTTGGGGCACACAAATAGTATTGTGATTGGATTCGACTTCTAGTAAGCCATCATCAGATAAGTTGATTATGTTACATAGTAACTCATCAACTTAATGGCTCTGCTCACTTTTTCAGATGAAAATCTACTGTTTAACACATTCAAATGATCTAATGATGACTTACTAAGAACTGGCATAATATGTGTGGTAAGAGGCTAAGAAATTCAACAGAAGAATTTTGTTGTAAATGGCTGCCCAGTCAGAATAGCACACAAAATGTCCTAAATATATTCATAATACTTACAGAGTGATCAATCTTGCTTTTTCTTTCAACAGTTGAGGTTGCAGCATATTTGATCATAGCTGAGGTCTGCTGCTCATCCATTTTTTTGAATGTAACTTGTCCCTTCACTATTGTGCATAACTGAAAAAATATCAAGAGCAATCACATGTTAAATTTGCAACTTTCTAATTTAGTAGACACAAAAAAACTGGCTCTGATTAAATAAGTATTTTTCACATTTATGAATAATATTACTTTTCGGCTCAATATAAAAATAAAATGCTTTGATTTGGAACAAAAGTTAGTATTATCATTAAAAAAAATTACAGATATTGACGACAATTATTTATCAGTGCATCTAAAAGTGATGAAACGTCTGCTAAATGTAATGAGAAAATTGTGAAGTCTACTGGCGCACAAATTATTCGTAAGATTGAAATATTTATCCTTTTAATGATAACTTTGAGGATTATTAGTCTAACTTCAGTTTCCAATATATTAAGATAATGGTACATCTTGAAATTACGCAAATTCTGAGATTACTGCTGGTATATGAAAAACAAAAACTGATTTGTTATGTCAGATACTAATTGACAATGTGTTTTCTGTTTATGATATAATTGGAGCAGAATATATAATTTGTACAGTTACAATATGATAGTTCCTGGTATTATTATCATTTTTATTATGGCTGCCAAATTACTTTCAAAAATCAAGTGTGTACTAATTAAAATAAAGAAAAGGCAATTACTCACCTACAGCTGACTGATGTGAGGTGCATAAAAACACACAACAGAGAACAGTATTTACACTATCTTTCCAGCTCTTGATCTTTCTCTGGTAAAAGTACATACATTCACACACAAAACCAGGCAGCCACTGAAATACATACACACCCCAAGCCACAGTGATGCTAACTCTTGATTATTGACAGTGGTTGCCAAGGAAAATAGAGGTGGGGAGGGGTAGGGATGGACACATAAAGTGAGGATGGGGTAGCAGGACACCATGAGCCAACTCTTTTGACAGATGACTCAGTGGCTGCACAACAAGATGAAAGGAGATCAGAGGGCAAAGCATAAGGCAGAGGGAGGGGGAAGGATGGAAAATGGAAAGGAGAGGGAGGTGGAATGATGAGGCAGACACGGAGGTATCCCTCATCTCAGGGCACGGTGAGAGGTAGTAAAAACCCCGATGAAGGATGTGGTAAAACTTTTCGAGGTCAGGGTGATGCAGGATGACCACTGATGTGTTGGTCAGTGCTGCTTAACAGTTTACTGGTGTTTTGGTTTTTACTGAATCCATAATCATTCCTTGACAGAATCTATAATGATTCTTTGGGCACAGACCTGACCTGGGTATGCAGTCTTCTTCCTCAAACAATACAGGTTTATTCCAAAGGAAATTCTGATAAACATTTGAACCACACACCTGAGTGATATGAAGCCTGCTTTGTACAGGAAATCAAACAGGCAGAGATGAAGGCTTATATTCTTAAAACAGGTACTACAGTCCTCCATAGAGTGGCATATGCTCACTAACATTCACTTGACTCCTGCAATTGTTGTTGCCACAGTTGTTGTTACACTCCTGCTGCTGCTGCTGCTCCCATTTCTCTGATACCTTGCCATACTTTCAGTTATGCTCTTCTCTTTCACCAATCAAATTCTTTCCTCTAACTTTTTCAAGCCACAATAAATTATTACTAGGAACAGGAAATGTTTTTCCAAAAGCAATGCAGTGCTGCAAAATCATTACCTCAACTGGTAGAAATATTGGAGTGTTTCTATTTTGTGCTCCAACATGAAGACAAGGCAAATTTGGATATTTTAAAGTGTATTTCTTCTCTCTTCGGAAATATTCCTCTATAGTTATTGGTCTCCCATCAGCCAATTTGAATCTGTAAGTAAATGATATGAATTGATGTAGAGCAAAAAACACATGTGCCCTTCTATATGTCATGACAGGGTCTCAGAGTGATTTGTAATAAAATGACTCAGCACACGTTTCATTCAACGTACAGCTGAAACTGATACTGAATTTTTCTGAATTTCTGTGTTTTCCAAATTCCCAAAGTCTTTTACGATTCCCTAACTTTTACAGGTTAGATCTATTCCCCTTAGGTTCCAAGGTTATTCAGCCAACTTACCACCCTGAAATAGGGATTAAAGAAACTTGATAGGAAAGAAAGAATATCTACTGAAACCAAAAGAGAGTAGGGTTACTTATGTCATTTATTTATTCAATTATTACTTTTGTTCAATTAGTATTTTCTCTTCAATTATTATTTTTTCTAATATGAATTTAATCAATCCAGTCAGCACTGGTAGAATTCCAGTATTGTCAATAACCACACTTAGCAGATGAAAAACTATTCCTAGTTTTGAGAACTGTTAGTTTCTTCCTTAGGGAGAAAAGAATAATATACTGGAAAAGAGAAGCAAGTCACTTGGCCCTCAGGAAGAAAGGGACAGGGTTGTTGTTGAGACAAAGGGAAACAAACATGAAGGGTGAGGCACCTGGACAGCATAGGATGCCGAAGATCTGATGCCTTGTCACTTTTCATCCTGGAGTTTGGGTGAACTGTCCTCACTTCATAAACTTCCCAATCTATCCCTCTTTTCTCCTAGAGAAGGGAACCAACAGTTCTGAAAGTTATACATACTAGCACGTATTTTCATATCGTAAGGAACTGCATGGAACATTTCTGTGTTCGAGTCGTGTACTACTTCCGCATCAGATCCATGTTTTCACATTGTAGGGAGCAAACACTCACAGCTGAAAAATGAGGCCTGCAATGCAGAAACTACATGGACCTTCTTGAGGTAATTATCTTTCTTAAGTATTTACTGCATAAAACAGCATAAAACATTAAATGTACTTACCTGTTCTTAAGATCAAAATGCATCAAAAACTATTTTTATCACAGAATAAATCATTTACAATTTATTAAATCAGTTTCTGAAATAAAATTATATCAAGTAAACTGTAAGTACTCACTCCTGCCTCCTGGCACTTAAAACAGCTGAGTTCACACGATATATGCGTTTTGATGTTGTCTGATCTGGCAATTTATACTCCACTTTAAGACCTGAAATTACAGACTAAAGTAATTACATTTCTATGATAAATTTTAACTGGAGAACAAAATGGAAGAAAAGAGTACAACAAACCTCTGAGGAAAGCTGTTAAATCTGCTACTTGGTCCCGATTTAATTCAACATCAGGGTTGAATGGAGCATATCTTGACCCAACTACTTCATCCATGATCTCCCTAACATTTTTATCTGCTGGAAATCCTTTGTGTGCCACTGTGACAAACCATATGGTACATAAATCAGAATCTGATCACAACAAATCTTTCAACAAGAGGTCACTCATTAAGAAAATTCTTGGGATTATTCGAGACAGAAGAATGGTATCTTATTAACAGCTAGAGGAGGAAGAAGGAAAAGGCTATCAAACTACTGCTAATGTTGATTTTTACAGAAGCTTTTAAAACAGTTTCTTCCTCGTGTATCACAATTTGGTGCACTGGAGCATAATCTGTAAGCAGTACCAAGCTAATTTCATTAGAAGACTGAAGCTTTTAGTTCAACTCCAAGTCTAACACACAGCTGGAACATCAAGAAGGTTCACTACACCATTGTACAGTTCAAATTACAAAACCACAGTTTGACCAATTCTTGGATGTTGATCATCCATCCCATCAAGTTGAATTAATGGCAAAGACAGAAAAGATTCAAAGAAGATCTGCGCAGTTTGGTACGGATTTGTCTAGCAAGCATGAGTCACGCAGATGTCATAAAAATTGTGGTGGGGCAGATTACAAGATAGGCACTGCACATCACAGTAAGCTTACTCACAAAATTTTATGACTCCACGTTCCATAATGAGTCAAAAAAATACAACTTCCTCAAAAATACAAATTGTGCAATAACAATGCTAAAAAAATTACAGAAAATCAGACTTATATGTATTTGTAAGGTCAACATACTATGAGTTTCTCATTGCTTCTGCTTCATCATCCATAATAGTTTTTTGGTTTGCACATCACTTTTAACAATTTGAATTCAGCTATTTTTGTTGATATTTTCCATCATTGTTTTACTGTTGTCACAAATCCATAAACTTTTTCCATTTATGCATTTTGTATTTTCTTGTTTCAAAAACACTATTTCTTTTAAAATAAGGATTTTGAGGTCACTATTTAGTACCTTGATAGTTTCTTTTTTTATTTACCATTCCAAAACTGTTGATGTTTATCATGCACACAATCATGACGTGACCAATTAACATCGTCCCAATCCACGTTCACAACACCTTCCATGTAACAAGTTCCACTTCAGGCACATTTTGTGTTTTTTTCTGAGACTGATGTATCAGTATAGTGCTGGCCTATTGGCACTGTCTTGATTTATTTATTTGAACAGTATGCCTGGCAAAGTCAAACCACTTCTTTCATCACTCTTCCTGATGGGTTAGACTGAGAATGGTAATTAGAAATGATAACATACTTGACAGCTTCCCATGTTGAAATTCTTTAAAATTATAAACTGTGTGCCATTACCAATGAGTAATCTCCTTGTCTCACATAAAAAAGTTAACTATTGATGTTTTATTTGATACTTTAATAGGATACAGTGTCAGATATTGTGACCAACACTTAATTGCTACAAAAAATGTAAGGTGCTCCATCTCTACCTCTTGATAATGGTCCAAATATATACTCAGCTGTCAAATTATGTAATTCCTTTGGCACTATTGGAAACGTGTTAACACCTAAATCGTTGCTGTTAACTTTAACTTTCTGAGACAAGACACCTATACCTCAAAACTTCCTTCACTAAGTTCGCAGCACTCGATTCAGTCAGCGAAATAACAAACAGTGTAGATGGAAGTAAACACAACAAATCTTCTGATAAAGGTTTAAACAGAGTTTCTAGTGCCTGGACGCACAAAAAAGCTCCTTCTGTTAAGTGGACAGCCATGGGAAAGGCCTTTCACCTCCCCTTCATCATGCTTTACACCGAGAATATTCTGTATTCAAAAAGTAGATCCCCACACTACATTAACTGATGTAGCAGAAAACACTCTGGACATGGAAGAACACTGTTCACATGGCAAGGAAACTGGCTTTGAAGTGAGTACATTGTCACTACTGTGTAGTGTGAAAGGTCTGTGGTCTGTGCAACAATTTCACTGAATCAGGATCCCTTATTACAAAGTGTTATGATTAATAGAGAATGATAGGAAAACAGAAATACCAGTACTCCCTAGGATAATACAATTCAGTGTGCATTAATCAAGAAATAAGCTCCATATACTGCAAGCATTAATGGATGAACATTCACCACCCCCATTTGTAATAACACAACATGGGGTGAAAGACAGTGAAATTGAGTATCACAAAATAGATGGTTACCGTATTTACTCAAATGTAAGCCGCACTCGAATCTAAGCCACACCTGAAAAATGAAACTCGAAATCAAGGAAAAAAAATTTACCTGAATCTAAGCCGCTCCTGAAATTTGAGACTTGAAATTCAAGGTGAGAGAAAAGTTTTAGACCGCCCCTCCAAATCGAAACAAAGTTGGTCCATTGTAATGTGAAACACAATTGAGGTCGAATGGATGAAGATACAGCTACAGTAGTTTGGTTCGAGTCATAAGCTTAACAGTTAAGCTCCGTCCGTATTTATACAGGTACCCTTCCTTTTTCAAATGCTTTGTCTGGTTTGAATCGATTGCTTATTTTGCTTTGATCTGATAAGTGCCATTCTCTTTGTTATAGGTGTTTATGTCACTCTAAGCTGAAAATGCATTATTGTACTGTGTCATGCATTGTTTGTCGCATTCTGATAACGAGTGTTTATGGCCTGTCGCCGCTCACGACGTGGCTTGCGTAGTGTTCGCTACTGACTCTTACTATATATATATATATATATATATATATATATATATATATATATATATATATATATATATATTAAAAAAAAAGGAATTATCTCATTAGCGAAACAACAGCAAGAGACTGCTATTTGTTGTTACTTACACTGCTGCTTTCTCTGATAATGATCAACAAGAACCAAATAATAGCTGCGTATGATAGATGTTCTGAACGAGAGTTTAGCGAAAATTTTTCTCCGTTTGAAAATCTTTGCAGACGCCTCTTTAGTACATTACATTCTGCACAGAAGTTAGAGTCACCTTAGATTTAAAAATTTAGTCAGTTGCTGTGCTTCATTTCTGACTGTATCACTATTCAGTATAAGAATAATACGAATATAAACATGAGATGATATATATATTCATCCGCGTTTGCTGTTGTCTTGGTCTAGTTTCGTAGTTTATTAGGCAGACAGGATTTAAATGAGATAGCAGCAAACACGAAAGAATACATGGCATAATGTTTACATTCTCCTGCCTTTTCTTTTAATTTATTTACTGACGCAGGGATTTTGGTGCCAGTATTTATCTTTGTGCCTGCAAAGCATACCTGTGTTGCGCTACATATATTTGACGGCAGAAGTTAGTTGTGGCGACAACTACCAACATTTTTCAGAACTTCCGCTTCCTTTGCACTCGATTCTAAGCCACACGCGGTTTTTTGGATTACAAAGACCGGAAAAAAAGTGCAGCTAGATTGGAGTAAATACGGTATGTGTTAGATGTGTTAGTAGATAACTGCAGGCAACAACGTGAAAGGGGGTGGGGGTGGCAATATTTGTTAATGAACATCTCACATTTAAAAAAAATCTCATTTGTTGAACAATATACTAAAGAAGGTACAAGTGGAATGGCTGCTGGTTTTGTGGCCCACACAAACACTCAGCCTGGGGTATTATGTTGTGACAGGCAGACCATTACACACAATGCATCATCCCCCGCACCGCATTTGGATTACAGTGCTACAAGGATAGCAGTGCCGAATGTGCAGTGTCATCATGGTGGAAATACAACATTGAAAACCGAGTGCACGTACAATTTGGAACCTGTACCGACTACACATCAATAATGGCAGCAAACAAAAAATTTGCTCGTGGACTTTGAGGACAATGCCACCACTGACAATGTTTTAACGGACAAAGATTGCAAGATTAGATTAGATTAGATTTACTTTCATTCCAATTGATCCGTAGTGAGGAGGTCCTCCAGGATGTGGAACATGTCAGAAAAACAACAATACATGACAAATATTTAAACTAAAACAAATAAGCTAATGTACCATTCCACAGGTCCCAAGTGGAAAGATCGTCATTTTTTAATGAACACTAAGAGTCATTTTACAAATACTATTGCACTGAATTTAAAATAAAAAAGTTTTATATTTATTTATAAGGTAAGAAACATGTAATACAACTACTGTAATACTTATTTACAATGAACACATTACTGCACTGAAATGGTGCAGAAGTTAGATTATACTTACACACACACACACACACACACAAATTTTCAGTGAACACATTACTGCACTGAAATTGTGCAGGAGTTATGTTGTACTTATATACAAATCAGTTGGTTTTCCTCAGAAATTCATCAATGGAGTAGAAGGAGTTGGCCACCAATAAATCCTTTAGGCTTCTCTTAAACTGAATTTCATTGGTTGTTAAGCTTTTTATGGCTGCTGGCAAGTTATTGAAAATGTGTGTTCCTGAATAATGCACACCTTTTTGTACAAGACTAAGTGACTTTAAATCCTTGTGAAGATTATTCTTATTTCTAGTATTGATTCCATGAATTGAGCTGTTGGTTTGAAAAAGTGATATATTTTTAATGACAAATTTCATTAAGGAATAAATATATTGGGAAGCTGTAGTTAGTATCCCTAGTTCCCTAAACAGGCTTCTGCAGGATGTTCTTGAGTTCACACCACATATAATTCTTACTGCACGTTTTTGTGCCCGGAAAACTTTAGCTTGGCTTGATGAATTACCCCAGAAAATAATCCCATATGACATTATGGAATGAAAGTAAGCATAGTATGCCAGCTTTTTCATTTTTATATCCCCTATGTCTGACAAAATTCGCATTGCAAACAGAGATTTGTTAAGACGCTTCAGCAGTTCTGTGGTGTGCTCCTCCCAGTTGAATTTATTATCAAGCTGTAATCCCAAGAATTTAACACCGTCCACTTCTTCTATCTTCTTGTCATCATATGTTAGACATATACTCTTGGGACACCCCTTACAAGTTCTGAACTGCATGTAGTGTGTTTTTTCAAAGTTTAGTGACAAAGAATTGGCTAGGAACCAGTGATTAATGTCTACAAATATTTTATTGGCTGATCTTTCTAAGACTACACTTGATTTGCTATTTATTGCAATGTTTGTATCATCAGCAAACAAAACAAACTTGGCATCTGGTAATGTTACTGATGAAAGGTCATTGATATACACAAGAAAAAGTAAGGGCCCCAAAATGGAACCTTGTGGGACCCCACATGTAATTAGTTCCCAGTTGGATGATGCCTGATAGCTTGATACATGTCTCTTTCCTAATAACACCCTTTGTTTCCTGCCAGAGATATAAGATTTGAACCATTTTGCAGCATTTCCTGTTACACTATAATATTCTAGTTTACTTAAAAGGATATTGTGATTTACACAGTCAAATGCCTTTGACAGATCACAAAATATACCAGTTGCCTGCAATTTTTTGTCTAATGAATTAAGTACATTTTCACTGTAAGTGTAGATAGCCTTCTCAATATCAGAACCTTTTAGAAATCCAAACTGTGACTTTGACAGTATGTTATTTGAGATAAGATGGTTATAAAGACGACTGTACATTACTTTTTCGAAAATTTTTGAGAATGCTGGCAACAGTGAAATTGGACGGAAATTTGATGCTATTTCTTTATCTCCCTTCTTAAACAGTGGCTTAACTTCAGCATATTTCAGCCATTCGGGAAATATTCCACTGATAAACGACTGGTTACACAGATAGCTTAATATGTTACTTAGCTCAGAATCACATTCTTTAATTAACTTTGTTGATATTTCATCATACCCACTAGATGTTTTTGATTTTAAAGATTTTATGATGGACATTATTTCTGTTGGGGTAGTGAGGGTCAAATTCATATTATGGAAGTTACTTGAAATGTCTGGTCTAAGGTAATCCATAGCAGCATCTACCGAACCTGACAACCCCATCTTTTCAGTAACAGTTATAAAATGTTTGTTAAAAAGTTCTGCAACACTATACACATCTGTCACCAATGCATCATTTACTCTTAATGCTATTTGTTCCTCTTCATGTCTGGTTCTACCGGTCTCCTCCTTCACTATATCCCATATTGTCTTTATTTTGTTATCTGATATGACTATCTTTTCCTTGTAATATATTTGCTTTGACATCCGTATTACAGTCTTTAATATTTTGCAGTATTTCTTATAATGTGCTATAGCATCAACATTGGAAATGTTTCGGATTGACAGATACAGTTTTCTTTTTGTTTTACAAGATACCCCTATTCCTCGAGTAATCCATGGCTTCTTTGTAGACTTTGCTCTAACCTTGGTAAGTTTTGGGGGAAAGCAGTGTTCAAATAAGGTAAGCACTTTATTAGCAAAAATGTTATATTTTTCATTCATGCCATGAGCACTGTAAACATCAGTCCAGTGAATGTCTCTGAGGAGTGTCCTAAAATAATCAATTTTTGGCTTACTGATTACCCTCTTGAGCTCAGATTTAACAGATTTTATATCCTGTTCAGTATTAACATTTAACAGAAGGAACTGCATGTCATGGTCTGAGAGGCCATTGACTATTGGTTTTGTAATATAATTTTGTTCATTTGACTTTTCTATAAAGATATTATCAATGGCTGTTTGTGAGCAAGTGGTTATCCTAGTGGGGAACTTTACTGTGGGAATTAAGTTGAATGATAGTGTTACTAACTCAAATAGGTTCTTATTGGGAGAGTCTTTAAGGAAATCTACATTGAAATCACCAGCAACCACTATTTCTTTGTTTTTGGTTGTTAAATGGGCCAGTACAGCTTCAAGGTGGTTTACAAACAGATTAAAGTTACCTGCAGGTGCTCGATATACACTTAATATTATGAAAGATTTTTTGTGAAAATCTAATTCTGTTGCACATGCTTCCATATGCTGTTCTAGGCAAAATTTATGAATGTCTATGTTCTTAAATTTATGACAGTTCCTGATGAATGTGGCAACTCCTCCTTTCTCCATTTCTGATCTACAATAGTGAGATGCTAACCTAAACCCTGTAACACTTAAAAGTTCTATACCAGTGGTCACATGATGTTCAGAGAGGCAGATTATGTCAGCTGGGTTTGAAGACTCTAATTCATCTATGCAGATAGTTAATTCATTAATTTTATTTCTCAGTCCTCGAATATTTTGATGCAATAAAGATAGCTGACATTTCACATTGACTGACTTAAAATTGGATGGAGTTAAAATATCTGCTGACAGTTGAAAATTCTTAACCAATGGCTGTTTATGTTGATGTAATAAGCTGGAATTATGTTTTTTGATTTCTTTCTCAAACTGAAGGTTTGTCTCAGTTCTAACCTCTCTTAAAATTTGTTTTCTTTCTGTCCTCCCTACCCTAAAAAAGGGTCTTTTCTGAATCCTATAACCACTGGTATTTTACCACTCATGACAGTGCCTCCCCCCTTTAACTTTCCTGCTATTTCCCCAGCCAATTTACCCTTCCCCTTCCTGTTGAGGTGAAGGCCATGCCTAGTATAATCCCACCTACTGACAGAATCAACATGAACCACACCAATGTGTGACCCCGCACCCGACATGAGCAGCCGTTCCAGCTCCAAATTAACTCTCTTGACAGAAGAGTTCAAATGAGGTCGGTCATGGCGCCCAAGAACAGATACAAACTCAACACTGGTATGCCTCGATGCTGATGCAATCTTCGCCAGGTCACACTCTATGCTGTACCCAGGATCTCTGTCAATACTGTTACCTGCCCCACCCACTATAACCACGGTGTCTTCCTTAGTGAAATCTTTGCAAAGTGATCCTAAATCCTCTGTCACCTGCTCCAGACCAGCACTAGGTTTAAAAAAATTGGTGACCTGGTATTCTGATCCTAGTTCATCCTGCAAGAGTTGGCCATGATATTAATGGCACTTTTGCACTTCCCATGAGACAATTTGTATATGTATTACTGATTACTGCATCATCACAACCAGTTGTGTGCCATGAACAATTGGCAGCCATGTGGCCTCTTACACCGGACAATACAATTACCTCTTCAGCCTCAGCCCCGCATTACAGTGTGCATCTCGAACTAAAACTGTTGAAAACTGACCGCCTGGCTTAGTGGTTCGTGACAGTGGACAGTGTTTTTGAAGCAACCAGAACTTCATTTGACAGTTGGGAATACGTTAACCTATTCTGCCATCTAGCAGGACAGTCTGAACTAATCAGCAACCTTATCCTGTCACCGACACATTCAAACAAGTACAGCACAGCAGAGACTGTTCTCTTGCAGAGATTGTCCTGAATACTGGAAAAACAGTTACGTCATGCTCCTTGCGAGTTCCCAAACAACACCAGTGGAGCAAAATGGGCACTTCAGCCTACTCCAAAGAGCAAAGTCACATACCTCATCCCCGCAAAGT